>NC_081552.1:196326780-196554280 GCF_963082655.1 Stomoxys calcitrans
AATGTGGATATCGATTTCTAGCCTCTGTAGCCTAGTTCCGCCTATGACACTGAACGTCTGCTTTCGAATCCGAGCGAGAACATCGGACAAATTTAAAGCGGTGGTTATCCCCACTTAATGGGGGAGGGGGAGGAACCGATCCCAGCCGATATCAGGCAAACCTACACAATCTGTTGAAATTTTAAGAAAATCCGTTCAGCTGTTTTTAATTCTAAAGCCCAGTATTGACTACGACTTTTCACACGAAAAACTGTCAAAACGCCCCATAAAAAAATAGTGACAAGGATAATGCGACATTCCGTACAAGTGGTAATCAGTTCAACGAACAAAATAGTAGCGACATGTCGCTGCATCAGGATAAATTTCACACAATTTTAATTGTAATTGTACAATAATTAAATGCTCATGAAATGGTGCGAATCGACTCGCTTCAATACTTTTGTCTCCTTTGTTTGTGTTCTGCCAAAGAAAAGAGTCTGTCGGGTTTCGCAATAATTTAATAGGCATTTTCGCTGTGAATGAGGTTAGTACTAGGCTTAAGGAAGAAATAAACAAACCAAGTCCCATATAGTCATGATTGATTCATATGCCCATTTGAGCCGGTTGTGGGGGGTGGGGTGACGCCCGATACTTCGATCTGATTTTGTATGCCAGATTCGTAATCTACTTCAGAATACCTTTTATGCGAGCCCCATATTGACATGAACGTCCAATATGTCTGTTTGAGGGAGTTTTGGGGTTTGGGAGGACCGATGCGTACTTAGATTCAAAATTGAATACCTTATTCGCATTCTACTCTCCAATACCTTTAACTTGATAGCCATATAAGGGTCTAAACAAACCAAGTTTCATATAGTCATGATTGGTTCATATGCCCATTTGAGGCGTTTTTGGAGGGTGGGATGACGCCCGATACTTCGATCTGATTTTGTATGCCAGATTCGTAATCTACTCCAGAATATCTTTTATGTAAGCCACATATTGACATGAACGTCTAATATGTCTGTTTGGGGGAGTTTTGGAATTTGGGCGGACCGATGCGTACTTAGACTCAAAATTGAATACCTTATTCGCATTGTCCCGATCGGTTCAGTTTTGATTTTAGGCGGTGTTTTTGGCATAAGGGGGAGGGTCCGCCCCCCTTCGATATTAAAAAATTATATAGCCTATGTTTCTTTCCAGACCAACCTACATAAACTGTGAATATGACAAGGAAATCGTTTCAGCCGGATCAAACAAACAAACACAATTTGATGTTTATACCCACTACCATAGGATGGGGACATACTAATCTAGTCCTTCCGTTTGTAACACCTCGAAATATTGATTTAGGACCCCATCAAGTATATATATTCTTGATCGTTTCGAAATTCTGATTCGGGTCCGGGCCGGGTCCGTCCGACCGTCTGTCCAAATCACGAACGCGTAGAGCTAACCGCTTGAAATTTTCCACAGATGCTTAATATGTAGGTCGTTGGGGATTGCAAATGGGCCATATGGGTTCAGATTTCAATATAACTCCCATATAAACCGATTTCCCTATTTGACTTCTAGAGCCCTTGGAAGCCAAAATTTTTGTCCGATTTGGCTGAAATTTTGCACATAGTGTTCCGTTATGACTTCAAACAACTGTGCCTAGCACGGTTCAAATCGGTTTATAACCTGATATATAGCTCCCATATGAACCGATCTCACGATTTCAATTCCTGAGCACCTGGAAACCTTAATGATCATCCGATTTGGCTGAAATTTTTGTGCATGGTGTTCTGTTATGACTCCCACAGTTGGCTGAAATTGTGCATGAGGTATTTTATTATAACTTCCAATAACTGCGCTGAGTATGGTTTAAATCGGTCCATAACCTGATATAGCTGTCATATAAACCGATCTGGGATCTTGACTTCTTGAGCCTCTGGAGGACGCAATTATTATCCGATTTGGCTGAAATTTTGCATGAGGTGTTTTGTTATGACTTTCAACAACTGTGCTAAGAATAGTTCAAATCGGTCCATAACCTGAGATAGCTTCCATTTGAAGCGATCTGGGGTTTTGATTTCTTAAGCCTATACAGGGAGCAATTATTATCCGATTAAGCTGAAATTTTGCATGGTGGTTTGCTATGACTTTCAACAGATGTGCTGAGTATGGTTCAAATCGGTCCATAACTTGATATAGCTGTCATGGAAACCGATCTGGGATCTTGACTTCTTGAGCCTCTACAGGGAGAAATTTTGTACGACGGTTTCTGCCATGACCTTCAACATACGTGTCGAAAATGACATGAATCGGTTTATAGTCTAATGTAACTCCCCTATAAACCGATCTCCCTATTTTAATTCTACAGCCCCTAAAGTGCACAATTTTTACTAGATTTGGCTGAAATTTTACACAATGACTTCTACTATGGTCTCCAATATTCAGTTCAATTATGGTCCGAAATGAACCATAACTTGATATTGTTCCAGTAACATATCAACAGTTCACATAAACAACAAAAGAGCATTTCCCAACACCATGATCTTTTATATTAAAATATATAAAAAGTCTGTTTATATGTGTTATATATTTATGTAACAAACATAAATTGAAGAAAAAATTAAACGTACAAAAGAAGCCTCGCAAAAAAGTGTAATTCCGCATGGAGATAGGCATATTTGATATTGAGAGTCTTTGTTTTTTTTATTGTGTTATAAAAAGAAAATGTGTCATCAATATCAAACTCATGCAAAGGTCACTGTTTGTTTAATCATCATTATAGTATGTACTACAGAAATTTTATATCACCACTTCTTAATAGGAAAAAATGTCAAAAACCAAAACTCAGTTTTTATTCTGTTAACAAAATCATGAATATATTAGGTAAGTAACACTTTATCAGGGGGCATGTCTAAACTTTTTTCTCCAGTTGAGTCTGTAGTGTTTTCTGCCATATGAGTCTATTCTCTGGCAAAGTAAGTGTGAATATGTCCGAGTGTATGTACTTAAGGGTAAATGTGTAAATATTTAATTGGATAACAAACTAGATTTTTATTTCAATAAAAATACAATTTATAAAATCTTTATGTGTATGTCCTGTGGTATGCCAGTTGTAAGGCTTTTTGTTCTTTAATTTACTGCTAAAAATATTCAACAATTTCTTTATTCTCTTTATGTTATGAGTTGTGTTTCTTCTCTTTTTATTTGTTTGAAACCATTCAATATATGTTATAATAATAATAATTAAAAAGGGTTTATTTTTATTAAATGTTAGCCAATTTTCCAAATTACATTCATATTCAATTGTATTTTTTATTTTATTTTCAGCATATATAATTTTTTTAATGGGGGATTTTTGGCTTACCTATGGGCATGTCCATAAGAGTCCATAAATAGAAAAAAATATTAGCTTTAGTTCATTGCTTTAACAAATTCGGTGGTGATGGTGGTGGCTTAATGCTTAAAAATGTCCTTGTTTGTCTTTGTCTTCTTTGTTATCGTAAAACTTTGTTTGAAGGCATTTTCTTGCAGTGTACCAATAGAAATGTCTTAGAAATAATGGAGACTTGTATTGCACAAAATTTAAATTTCAGATAGTTGTTGTTATTGATCTCTGAAGTATCCTTGTGGAGAAATGACATCGTTTCATAGGACTTGTTTTATTTAGAAGTGCGTTAAAATAGGAGTTGAAGTTCGAAATGGTTAAACATTTGCAGTAAGGATTGGCGTGCCGGATGGTTGGGATTATCCCAACTATCTTGGGCTATCTCAACTCCCGCTTATTTGATAAAAAAAATATTGGAGATCCCGACTTTTCCAGCCAACACAAACTTTGAACCTTCTTTGTAAAATCAATTTTGTATATACGAAGCACTTGAGTGCCATCCGTTTGTCCAGGCAAGTGTCTGTCTTTTCATAAGTATTGCTATTGTGATGAATGTATTGATACAGTTGTGTAGTCGATCTCGTTTTATTTTATTTAGGATAGTTGTGTAATCATCTTGAATGATGAAGCCCATTTCTAACTTGCTTTTTGATTTAGATCCTAGGCATCGAGAGCTTTCTTCACTATAAGTGGGTACCCGGCACCCCTCTTAGTTTTTGCTACTTTTCGTTTTGGACTTTTTGGTGTTGTAGATTTGTTCCTTTTGCATTTATTACTTTGCTAGATAATTTTTTTCAAATTTCGCAATGTTTGTGGTCCTTTTAGTGCTCTTGTTGTTGCTTCTTCTGAATTTTTTCATTATTTTTCTTGATTTTATTTTTAGATCTTTTCTGTTAAATTGTTAGCATAGCTCTGCTAAGCTCGTAACAGTGTGCTGCTAATTGAATGGGTTTGTGTCTCTGCTAGTTAAAGTTAACTTTATCTTCACGGACATACGAAATCATTGAACCTTACTTTCCCTAAAATGATAAACCGGTCTCTCGATTATACTTGTTCGGTTCATAAAAGCTTTGATTGTTGCTGGTTTGACAGAAGTTTTCTATGTAGAATACAATTATGCCCTTTAATCACATTTTGTTTTTTATAAATTTTTTAGCAGAATTCGGGTTCCCCAGATTCGGCCCGGCTGAACTTATTACGCTTTTAATAATTTTTGTTCTTATGATTGAAAGTCAAAGTTCTCTTCCTCTTTAAGAGCAATCATTCTTCATTGTGCTGTAATGTAAAACTTTTTTTTTCTTAAAACATACGCTTCTGTGAATTGGTCACCCGGGTGCGTATTGGTAAACTACGTCTACAAAATTCTTTGATAAGGCGAAGGTTTAAGAGATTGCATCGAAAAACTGGCAGGACAAGTGTTAATATACCATCCGAGCCCGGAGATTTATTTACGTCGAGATGCGAGAAACCCTTTTAACTTCTCGTGTTCGAAAGAATATCTGTGGCATCGATTGCTGTCTGGTGGTGGTTAATTGCCTTCCGGCAAGGAAGAATTTCTTGCAAACATTTCGGCCAGTAGGTTAGCCTTATCAACCGGGTCAGTGAATATCTGGTTATCTTTACTAGAGTCGTGATAGTCGAGGAGTTGACCCTTACTCTGTTTACAAAAGACCAAAATCTCTTACTTCCCCTTGGAGGAGCAATCAGAGGAGTTGGTTGATTGCTTTCGAGCAAGGAAGAATTTCCTGCAAACATATCAGCCAGTAGGTTAAACTTATCAACCGGGTCAGTGAATATCTGCTTATCTTTAACTAGAGTCGTGATAGTCGAGGAGTTGCCCTTTACTCTTTTTACAAATTACCAAAAGCTCTAACTTACATTTGGAGAAGCAATCACAGGGGGTGGTTGATTGGTTTCCGACAGGGAAGAATTTCCCGCAAACATATCAGCCAGTAGGTTAAACTTATCGACCGTTTTAGTTAATACTGGTTATAGTTATCTAGTGTCGGGATAGTCGAGGAGTTGCCAGTTACTCTGTTTACAAAAGACCAAAAGCTCTTACTTCTTCTTGGAGAAGCAATCACAGGGGGTGATTGATTGCTTTCGGGCAAGGAAGAATTTCCTGCAAACATATCAGCCAGTAGTTTAAACTTATCAACCAGGTCAGTGAATATCTGCTTATCTTTAACTAGAGTCGTAATAGTCGAGGAGTTGCCCCTTACTCTGTTTACAAAAGACCAAAATCTCTTACATCCCGAGAAGCAATCACGGGGGGTGCTTGATTGGTTTCCGGCAAAGAAGAATTTCCTGCTAATATTTCGCCCAGTAGGTTAGCCAGTTAAAATCTGGTTATCCTTAACTAGTCTCCGAAATTCAACTCCAAATTGTACAACCGCAACGAAGAAGTATTCAAAAATGTTTCAACCAAAAAGAAATTATTTATTATAAAGAAAAAGAAAACGAAAAGTAATCAATATAGGATTTTGGTTTTCTTTATTACCACTATTGTTTTTATTATTTTAACTACTTTGTTTTTCTCTATTATTTTTAAATGTTCGTTGCCATTATTATTGTTATTATACTGCTAATAATACTTGTATATATGAATACACTTTTTTTTATACTTAAATCTTTGCCTAGATTTATTTTTGTTGAAGATGTTTTCTTGCCACCTTCATATATCAATACATATGTATGTATGTTTGTATATATAAGTATTTTTTATGTTTGTTTTTCTGTAGGATTTAGTTTTTATTTTCTTAATGTATAAACAACATTTAGATGTTTTTTGGAAAAAAATTAAAAAAAAAAAATTATAATAAGATTCATCACATATATAGCTTATGTATTCAACATGTTGTATTTAAGGGATCAAATATTGAGTATTATTTTTTCCATCTTCTCTGTGTTTGAATGTGTATGTGTGTGTGTGTGTGTGTAAAATATGTCACATTACATGGATGAGCTTAAATGGCCTCTTCAAAAACTGTTTCATTTTTACATAAATATTTCTTTAGGGCGCTGGATGTTTACACCCAAACCATGTTTACAACACTCGGCAAATATAGCTTGCCTTGTAAAAAATCTTCTGCCTGCTATACTTTTGCTTTAGAAAAAATATTTGCTGAAAAAAATAGTACATTATTGCATATTTTGCAATGCACAATTCCAGTTGTATGCGATGATTCAATGTCTGGAATCACTGGAAATATGACTTGGGTTTCTTCTTCTTGAAAAGTTGTTTAATAAAAAAGATGTCCATTTGTTTTGTATATAATTAATGATGTATAAATTTATTACATATATGTATAATATATATGCATAACAATTAGTTTCGTTTTGTATATAATGTAATAATAATAATAATATTAAAGGGGATGCTTTGGCGGCATCTTCCATCATCACCTTCGTCTTAGCCCTTTATATATGTATAATATTTATTGCAATATATATATATATTTGTATAGTTTTTTGGGAGTTGTTCTTCTTTTTTTATTGATGTAATATTTTACGTTATATTCAATTGCTTCACATCTAGATTTGATTATAAAAAAGTTTATGTTTATTTTTGTTACTTTTTGTTGTATTATGATTTGGTTTTGGTTGTTTTGTGTGTGGTATATTAAGAACGATGATTTCGAAAAAATAACATTCATTGAGAGTTAGAGAAAGAGTTTAGACGCAAAATGCACATTGATTTCATTTCTTTTTTTTTATTATATAGCTATTCAATCAGTTGTTTTCAGTGTTTTTGTTTTGTGTTGTGTTTTCGTATAAAGAGCATAAAATTCTCTTTTTTCTAATATTCTTTCATTATCGAGGCATATTCTTAGTTATTTTGTTTTTATCAAAATCTAACTTCAATTGTTTTGTGTCATCTCTGTTTCTAACTTCAGCTGGTTTTCGTCAAGGTCTATACTCTTAGGTAGGATATTGGGTTTATTATCATATCATATCTAATCTAGACTTTAGAAGGAATGTTCTCATCTAGAAAGTCTATATATATGCGTACTTTTTAATGGTACATATATTCGTTAATATATTTTAATGTTGTCAATTATGTTATATTATCATTTAATTTTGCTTGTAATGACTAATTTGACACAACCGTTTTTTAAATGATTTTTTCCTTATTTTCTTTTGATATTGGGGGAAAGGTGTTTATTTATCTATTTTTGTTATGTTAAGAAACAATAAGTTTGTTTATAAGGAATACAGATTTCTTTCCGTATGTCGGCCACTTAAAAATATGTTTTAGGTTAGCTTAGGTTGAGTGGGATGCCCACCAAAGGTGAGTTCACACCAGTCTGGCCCATGGTGGTACCCTAGAATGAAAGGCAACAGAAAGAAGATGTGAGACCTCGGATTACAGGGTATATATGAATAAAATAAAAACAGGGAGAATGGTGAACTCCATCGGGGGGTGAAAAAACGCCCATCCCCACCCTACGTCGGAGCTTATGGCACCCCACCGTCGGAACCATTCTGTTCCTTCAACATATCTAAGGAGACCTACCAAAGCACTATGGGCTCAAATTAAAAATTTACGCCAAAAGTTATATACAATCAAGCTAGCGTTTCCAAACTTTGTAAGTTAGTGTGTCTTATTAAAACAAGTAAAATGGCGAATCCCAGCGGGGCGTGAAAAAACGCCCATAACCCATTTTTCAATTGTGTATAACAAAAAAATTGATCTTTTTAGTAGCTATATCTAAAAATAAACCGATCTGAAGCCTAACGCAACTCACTGTCCCAAATTTTGACAAAATCGGACAAAACAATGTGCCTTTTATGGGCGCAAGACCTTAAATCGGCGGATCGGTCTATATGACAGCTATATCCAATTTTGGCCAAATTAAAGAAGGATGTCGAACGTCCTAACACAACTTACTGTCCCAAATTTCAGCAAAATGGGATAATAAATGCACATTTTATGGGCCCAAAACCTTAAATCGACCAGATCTGGGCCACATTAAAGAAGGACGTCGAAGGGCCTAACACAACTCACTGTCCCAAATTTCAGCAAAATCGAACAATATATGCGCCTCTTATAGGCGCAAGACCTTAAATCGAGATATCGGCCTATATGGCAGCTATATCCAAATCACAACCGATCTGGGCCAAGCACAACTCACTGTCCCAAATTTTGACAAAATCGGACAAAACAATGTGCCTTTTATGGGCGCAAGACCTTAAATCGGCGGATCGGTCTATATGACAGCTATATCCAATTTTGGCCAAATTAAAGAAGGATGTCGAACGTCCTAACACAACTAACTGTCTTAAATTTCAGCCAAATCGAATAATAAATGCACATTTTATGGGTTCAAAACCTTAAATCGAGATATCGTTCTATATGACTGATATCCAAATCTGAACCGATCTGGGCCAAATTGAAGAATGATGTCAAAGGCCCCAACACAACTCACTGTCCCAATTTTTGACTAAATCGGACAATAAATGGGCGCAATACCTTAAATCGAGAGATCGGTCTATATGGCAGCTATATCCAAATCTTGACCGATCTGTGCCATATTGCAGAAGTATATCGAAGGGCTTAGCTTAGCTCATTGCCCCAAGTTTCGGCGAAATCGGATAATAATTGTGGCTTTTATGGGTCTAAGACCCTAAATCGGTGGATCGGTCTGTATGAAAGCTATATACCAATCTTAACCGATCTGGGCCAAATTGAAGAAGGATGTCGACTGGCCTAACACAACTCACTGTCCCATATTACAGCAAAATCGGATAATAAATGCACCTTTTATGGACGCAAGACCTTAAATCGAGATATCGGCCTATATGGCAGCTATATCCCAATCTTAACCGATCTGGGCCAAATTGAAGAATGATGTCAAAGGCCCTAACACAACTCACTGTCCCAATTTTTGACAAAATCGGACAATAAATGTGCCTTTTATGGGCGCAAGACTTTAAATCGAGAGATTGGTCTATATGGCAGCTATATCCAAATCTTGACCGATCTGTGCCATATTGCAGAAGTGTATCGTAGAGCTTAACTTAAATCATTGGCTCAAGTTTCGGAGAAATCGGATAATAAATGTGGCTTTTATGGGCCTAAGACCTTTAATCGGTGGATCGGTCTATATGAAAGCTATATCCAAATCTCCACCGATTTGGCCAAATTGAAGAAGGATGTCGACGGGCCTAACACAACTCACTGTCCCATATTTCAGCAAAATCGGATAATAAATGCACCTTTTATGGGCCTAAGACCCTAAATAGGCGGATCGGTCTATATGGCAGCTATGTCCAAATCTGGGCCGATCTGTGCCATATTGCAAATGTATATCAAGGGGCCTAACACAACTCACTGTTCCAAATTTAGACGACATTGGACAATAAATGCGCATTTTATGGACCCAAAGCCTTAAATTGAGAGATCGGTCTATATGGCAGCTATATCCAAATGTGGACCGATCTGGGCCAAATTGAAGAAGGATATCGGCTGGCCTAAACAACTCACTGTCTCATATTTCAGCAAAATCGGATAATAAATGTTGCTCTTATGGTCCTAAGACCCTTAATCGGCGAATCGGTCTATATGGGGGTAGCCACGTCCGTCCGTCTGTCTGTCTGTCACGCTACAGTCTTTAAAAATAGAGATATTCAGTTGAAACTATGCACAGATGATGGGCTATATCAGATCCGATATAGCTCCCCAGAAATGCTGCCTATGGCACAGTGTCCGGTTATGACCCCTGCCAAGGTACTCATCAATATCTTTTCGAATGCCAGCAACAACTCCCTCGTCCTCTTTCGGTCGATGACCAGCCATAGGGCCTTCGCAGACCGGCAACCATCCACCAAGTCCCACCTCGCCACCGACGCCGCCCTGGCCATCCCCTCCACTATGTTCAGTAGCTCGACAAATGGCACGTAGGCAAGACCGATGACTGGTCCGCCCGGCGCAGACGAACCCCTCCTGGCCCATTCGTCCGCTTCTCATTCCCTGGAATCCCCTCATGCATAGGAACTCATGTCAGCGTCACATCGTGGACCCGGAGCGTGTCCAGGTACTCCAAACAATCCGCCTCCCATCTCGACCTTACCATCCTCGATCCTAAGACCTTGAAAGCCGCCATACTGTCCACATAAATTCTGAGTTTCGAGGGCGGTAGGTCCTTTATCAGAAATTCTCTGTTTCAATCGTACAATTAGTCGTTTAACTAATAAATGACGAAGAGACGGATAATCCAGGGAAATGCACAGTTCGTCCCCAGCCTTTAAGTAAAGGTGGTGTTTCCGACTCGGATTTAGACAGCGACAGTGTCAGTGAAACAGTCATCACAGCCGAATCGAGAGATGAGGGCAACGGGATGACGGCAGAAGTGAGCGATGGCTTTGCTAAGCTCACAAGCAGATGGAGAAAGCAATCCGGGGCATGACGAAGAAGACAGAGGTGTATGTACTGGCAGCGCAATCGGGCGAAAGTGCAGGATGCTGGAAGGGATAGAACTGACATTCCAAGCGCTTGTACGGAAGCTGGAAAGAGAATCAGAGCTCTTGAATAGCATGACACTGCTAAAATGCTGAAGAAGAAAAAGAGCTCGCCGACATGTATTGAACTCAGAAGGGGGTCCACCCATACGAATTAAGAGCTCTGAGTACAAAGGGGACATCTCAATCCTGCGCTTTGCGTCAGCGAAATGTATTGATATCGTTAAAAAGATCGTTGGAAATATCTACACTCCCTGGGGTGCAAAGCTCGACCTCTGTGAGGTAGATGGACATTCCACAGCTCACAAAGGCGACGGTCTTCATCAAGGATGTGGGCGGCGAAATGGCAAAGGAACGCATGATGGAAGTCTTAACCAAGCAAAACCAAGAGTTGGCCGTGGAGAAATGGGAAGTTTTTTACAGAGAGGAGAAGGAGGAAGGAACTCTCCTTGTACTGAACATTGATCAAGTCTCCATAACGAGTTTGGCTAAGACCAAAGGCATGGCGTACCACGGGGTCATGGGCGTCTTTTTTAAGTTTGGGAAGACAAGGATAGGCAAATATTCTCAAATTGAGCCATCAAACGGTGCAATGGCGGGTCACTCAATAACGCCTAACGGACAGGGGGCCGATGTTGAGATTATCACCGACTCTTTCAATATTGGGAAGACTAGGATAAGCAAAGATCCTTATACTAAAATATCAGGCCGGGTGGACCGGGTTCTTAGATACTGGATAAACCGTATGCTAAGGAACAGGTGGATAAATTGCGGGTCCCATGACGTAAATATAAAAGAGAAAGTGGCACAGGGCACGCCACAGGGTGGGCATATTATCGCCACTCCTTTGGGTGACCAACATAAATAACCTATTACGGATGCGGACTGCTATGCAGATGATGTAATAATACTTCTTAGGGGTAAGTGTCTGAACCAGCTATGCAGAAGGGCCGAAAGGGTCTTACATATGGCATATGACTGGGCTAGACCCAGGGGTCTCAATGTTAACCCAGAGAAGACTGAAATATGTTCACGAGGAAGACGAAGGTGGGCCAATTTGAAGCACCACGTTTCCTCAATAAAACGATTTCGATATCTGACAAGTCAAATACTTAGGAGTGATCTTGGACAGAAAACTTAATTGGAAGTGTCACATTCAGGAGCGTACTGAAAAAGCTCACAGATGTTGGGCACTATATAGATGAGCCGCAGGCTCAAAATTGGGCCTGAATTTGAGCATAGTCCATTGGCTCTACAGAAGCGTGATAAGACCAATACTAACTTACGCCTCAGTAGTGCTATGGAAAAAAGTGCAACGTAAGGACCATACAACAAGTTTAGAGAACATGTTGTCTTGGCATAGACGGAGCGATGGGGACCACGCCCACAAGAACACTGGAGACTATTCTAGCTATCCGACCCATTGACATATAGATTAAATGTGAGGCAGCCACTGAGGCATAGCATAGACTTAAGGCGATGGGAGAATGGATTGAGGATGGGACCAGCTCATACCATTAGGGTATAATCGAGGTGACGATAAGAAACCTGGAAGGAAGGGAAGAGCTTTCCGATCGCATATCTGAGACGACACTTGAGGTCTAGTGGGAGGCACTGCTGCCAGCGGACAGTCTTGGACTGACGGAACCCTAGTTTTGCCGTCTGGAAGATCATGATACACGGATGGATCATAAGTAGGGGATAGAGTGGGTCTGGGGTCTATATTGAGAAACCTGTTTTAGACTGCCTGACCTTAATACGGTCCCGCAGGCTGAAATCCGGGGGATCACGGAATGCGTGGGGTGGTGCGGTATTAATGTCGAGTATGAACATCTTTAGGGACCGTTAAGTGGCCACAAGGCGATAACAACCAGGTTTATAAGGTCACGTGCAGTCTTGGAGTATAAGAAGGAAATAAACGACTTCTCTGAAGATGGCATCGTTTGGGTGCCGGGCCATAACGGAGTCATGGGGAATGAAAGGGCTTACGATTTGGCAGTGAAGGCCAGAGGACTACCGTCGATAAACTTGGTTAACCTAAAGCCTTTAGGGTCGACGCAGTCCGATTTAAGGACGTGGGCGATAAACACGCAAGTAATACTGTGGAACAGCCAAACATTCGGTAGGACGGTAAAAATCCTCTAAAGTAATCTGGATCGTGAGAGGACAAGGCTTTTACTAAAAGGAAGTAAGTGTATGTCTATAGTGGCATGGGGCAGATTAATATCTGCACCCTCTTTTCAACCAAACCTAACCTAAACCATCAGGCAATGCAGGGGCGAGAGACCCAACACATCCTAGCGATCAGGTATTATCAAAGACTTTCTCGCGATTAGGAAGACTAGAATGGATAAAGATCCTAATGCTGAAACCTCAGGCAGTGCCGTGACAGAGAACTCAATGCCGCCTAATGCACATGAAGCTGACAATCAGACCATAACCTACTCCCAAGAAGCCCATTTACTCAAGATTTGGAAGACTAGTAAAGGCAAATTGCAAATTTTGCCCATGAACATTCCACAAAGGAACAGGGGCAAACTTCTCACATATCAATGAGTGCAGTCCGATTCAAGTTTGAGTTCAATGATAAGGGGCCTCCTTTTTATAGCCGAGTCCGAACGGCGTGCCACAGTGCGACACCTTTTTGGAGAGATGTTTTACATGGCATAGTAGCTCACAAATGTTGCCAGCATTTGGAGGGGAAATCCACCTGTGAAATTTTTTTCTGAAATTCACGCCAGGATTCGAACCCATGCGTTCAGCGTCATAGGCGTACATGCTTACCTGTGCTCTACGGTGGCCTCCAGCCTAGTAAAGGCAAAGATCCTAATATTGGAATATCAGGCAGTGCAGTGCCTAACGACCAGGGAACCGATGATGGAACCTTTACTGACTTTCTCAAGATTCGGAAGACTGAGATAGGCAAAAATGCAAATTTTGCCCATTAACATTCCCCTGAGAAACAAGGGTAAACTTCATGCTAACCTCTGCGCTACGGTGGCCTCCAGCCTAGTATAGGCAAATATTCTAATATTGGAACATCAGGCAGTGCAGGGACGGTAGACCTGCCTAATGAACAGGGAACCGATGATGGAACCTTTACTGACTTTCTCAAGATTCGGAAAACTAGAATGGGCAAAAATCCTAATATTTAAACATTAGGCAGTACAGTGATGGGAAACTCAATGCAGCCTAAAGAACAGGGAGCAGATGATGAGACCATCACCCACTCCCAAGAAGCCTATCTAATGGAGGACCAATGATTGAGGTCATCCAGATAAACCACCACCGGAGCGAAACAGCTACTCACGATCTGATATCTATAGTGGCATGAGGCGAATTAAAATCTACAACCTCTTTTCACCTAACCTAACCTAAAGTAAGTCTACCCAATTACATCACCTTAATCATCTATGGCATGATTGGCATCTTCTATGAGTATTTAGAAAGAAGTGAATTCATTTTCTAGGCTGAGGCCTTAACAATTGTTTTTATTTCATGGAATATTCATTTATACATACAATGATTAAATTAGAAAGTATGATAGTATGATAGAAATTTAATGATTAATTACATGTATAAAAAAAAACATAAGAATAATTAATGCTTGACAAGTAAATCCTTAAAGAAATTCAATTCAGGGTAAACTCACAACTCTAGCCTTGAGGAAATCATTGATGTCTTTGTGTGCATAGATGTGGATGTGAGTGAGTTAATGCCAAACTTTCTAGGCAATGTGATGTGATTAGTGACAGATTACAATCACAATGTTATTCCAGAAAGACCATAATGTAAGGGAATGATGGCTGAGAAAAATTGGGATGTTGTAATCTAACAAATACATAAATCAGTTGGCAATAAAGAAGCATATACAAACAACCAAACGCAAACGCCAACACACACATTGACATGGCCATATATGTTTGCATGCTTACGGCGGCTACTATTCGATGGGAATTTCAGTTGGCCTGTTGTTGCAAAACGGAAATGGAAGCCTTTAATAAGCTTTCTCTTGAGAACTTGTTGCGGTTTCTCTAATTCCCTGGACAGATTTTATTTGGCCAAACAAAGTACACGCACATCAACCAGCACTCACACACCCACACTCCAGAGCTGTTACGACTAATCACTCTCTCTCTCTCTCTCTCTCTTGCCGCACTTTCTTGTAATTTACGACCAATGATACAAATCATGTCGGTGTATATAAGCACACTCACACACACACACACACACACACTTTTGTGGGGTATCTCAAGGATTTGGGTGTTCGTGCTGTGTCCATGCTGTTGTGAAGAATTTCATAGAAAAGCAAATTGATGAAAGGATAATAATGAATTATTGAACAAATGTTTGCTTTGCTTGGGAAGAGTGAGCATCGGACTTATGGGTGGATTTTTCCTCCATGATTCTGCACACACAGATGCGTAGAGCTGAATTGAGTTGAATTGAGCTCAAAGTAAATGAAATGATATACAAATGATAATTAATTATTTAAGTATGATTTACGTTTTGTTGCCAAAGCAAATCTAATGTGAAAATCTTGAAGTTCTACACTGCCTTGACTTGCCTTGCCTTAACCTTTAAGTGAAATGTAAAGATATCTTAAGGATGGCTGCAGAAGATTGCTATCCAAGCAGTTGTGGACTATTGTGCTATGAGATGTGTCTTAGGTGGCTGAGGAGGATGAGGGTGAAACATCAATTAATTCCTTATACATTGTTACAGTTTTGTTTTGAATAAATTAAATAACAAAGCACAAATGAGTGTAGAAGAAACGAAAATCTTATAGAAATTATTTAAAATAAACTGAAAGAGAAATATAAATTACAACTAAAATAATAATAAATTCTTTAATAATTGCTTCCCAATCAGTTGCATTTCATTCAAAGTTTGTGTTTACAAATTTGTTGATGCAGTTGTTTCCAATTTTCGATATTTTACTTATCTGTGAAAATAAAAGAAAAAAAAAAATAAAATTAATTAATTTCAAACCAAAAGATAAGAAAATTTAAAAACAAATTAAAAAAAAAATTTGCTATATAATAAAATAAAATTTATTGATTCATTTCAAACCAAAAGATGAAAAAACTAAGAAACAAATTTAAAAAAAATGTATCATATTTGTTGTTAAAAGTGTATATTTGGCGGACCCTCCACTTTAGCACAATTTTCCAAAATCCCAGATCTTGGTGATGGGTGCGCCAATTAGGCAAAATTTTGTATGCCGCATTATGGTAACCCCGAAACACAACATCGGTACAAAACTTAGGGGTCAAATAACCAGGGGGGACGCCCCACCCCAAAACCCACACGAACGGACATGTTTACCGATTGGCATAATATGGGTATCAAATGCAAGGTATTTAAAAGTAGAGCACAAACTTGTCATAAAAATTTAATCCTTTGTGTCTGAGGGGCCTCCCCACCCTCCAAAACCCTCCAGCAGGACATATCTAGCGATTGGGACAATATGGGACTCAAATTAATGATATTTAGAAGTAGATAATATTTAAAATTGGGTCCAAGTACCTAGGAGGCCTCCCCAAAAGTACCGCCCAACATCAAAGTGGACCGATGGGGACAAATGGGACTCAAATGAAAGAATACGAATATGGTGTCAAAAATTGAATCCAAATACCTAGGGCGTCCCCCCAAGAGTACCGCCCAAAATAGAAAGAGGACCGATCGGGACAATATGGGATTCAAATGAAAGATATTCGTGAGTAGAGTATGAATATGATTACAGAGTATCAAAAATTGTGTGTAATTACCAAGGGGCCTGCACAAAACCCAACACCGTTCCAAGTGGGCATACTAGACGATCATGATAATATGGGACTCAAATAAAAGATATTCGGGAGTAGATTACGAATATGGTATTAAAAATTAAGTTCAAGTTATAGGAGATTGTCTACCCCTTAAAATACCTCCCAAAATGTGAATATTTGTCAATATGGGATTAAAGGTTTTTGGAAGCAGATAAACAAATTTTATTGGGGAGATACATATAATGCTAATTAAGAAACTTATTTTTCGCGGGCTGCTAATGACGGCGCAGTAGAACGGGCCGAGTACAGCTTCTTTTTTATAGCCCTATTATTAAAAGCGTGCTAAGTTCGACCGGGCCGAATCTTGGGAACCCACTTCCATGGATTCTGCTTAAAATTTATTCAAAATATATTTATTCTACATACCAAACTTCTGTCAAACCAGTAAAAATTAAAGCTGCTACGAAACGAACGGGAATAAACGAGAGACCGATTTATGTGGGAGCTATAACAGGTTATTGACCGATTTGGACCGTATTTGGTACAGTTGTTTTAAGTTATAACAGAATACCGTGAGGAAAATTTTAAATTGGACAAAAATTGCGGCTTCCAGTGGCTAAAGATGTCAAATCACGAGATTGGTTTATATGGGAGCTGTATCAGGTTATAGACCGAATTGGGCACAGTTATTGGAATTCATAACAAAACACTTTGTGCAAATTTTTTGCCAAATCGGACAAAAATTGCGGCTTCCAGGGGCTCAAGAAGTCAAAGCGCGAGATCGGTTAATATGGGAGCTACGTCAGGTTATAGACCGACTTTGACCGAACTTGGCACAGTTATTGGAAGTCATAACAGAACACAATATGCAAAATATTAGCCAAATCGAACAAAAATGGGGCTCACTAAGTCAAATCGGGAGGTCGGTTAATATGGGAGCTACATCCAAACCTGAACTGATATGATCCATTCCAATGACCTACATTAATGGGTGTAGCGAAGCACATCCTGCATGCCAAATTCCAAACCTCTAGCTCCGTCTATAAAGAAAGTACCAAATGTTACCAATTTTGGTACCAAAATGTACGAATTTTTAATACATCATTTAATCACCCATCATATATTTCCCAGTTGTACCTATATGCCAAATTTCAGACCTCTAGCTCCATCTATAAAGAAAGTACCAAGTAGTACCAATTTTGGTACCAGAATGAGGGCTAAAGGCCCAACAACTGTGCCAATATGGTTTAAATCGTCTTATAACCTGTTATAGCTCCCATATAAACCAATCTCGGATTTAGACTTCTTGAGCCGCCAGAGGGCGCAATATTATCCGATTTGGCTGAAATTTTCCATGAAGTGTTTCGTTTCCACTTGCAACAACTGTATCAGGTATGGTTCAAATTGGTTTATAACCTGATATACCTCTCATATAAACCAATTGTGAATCGTTACGTATTGAGCCGCAAGAGGGCGTAATTATAAACCGAAGTGGCTGAAGTTTTGCATGAAATTCAAATCGGTCCATTACCTAATATAGCTCCCATTTAAACCGATTTCTGATCCTGACTTTTTGAGCCGCTAGATGAAATTTAGCATGATGTGGTTTCTTTCCACTTCCAACAACTGTGCTAAGTATGGTCCAAATTGGTTTATAACCTGATATAGCTGTCATATAAACCGATCTAGGATCTTGACTTCTTAAGCCGCTACGGGGCGCAATTTTTACCCGAATCAGCTGAAATTTTTCACAAAGTTTTTTGTTTTAACTTCCAACAACTGCTCCATGTATGGTTGATTACCAGATATAGCTCCCATATAAACCGTTATTGGATTTTGACTTCTTGAGCCGCTAGAGGGCACAGTTATTATCCGAATTGGCTGAAATTTAGCATGAAGTGATTTGTTTTCAGGTTTTAGGTTTTGGTTTATAACCTAATATAGCTCCCGTATAAACCGATCTAGGATATTGACTTCTTGAGCCGCTAGAGGGCGCAATATTTTCCGATTTGGCTTAAATTTTGCATAAAGTATTTTGTTTTAACTTCCAACAGCTGTGCCAAGTATGATCCAAATCGATTTAAAAGCAGATATAGCTACCATATAAACCGATTTGGGATATTGATTTCTTTAGCCATTTGAGGGTGCATTTATAATCCGATTTGGCTAAAATTGTCCATGAAGTGTTTTGTTCCCACTTCCAACAATTGTGCCAAGTATGGTCTAAATCGGATCATAACCTGATATAGCTCCCATATAAACCGATCACGGATATTGACTTCTTGAGGCGCTAGAGGGCGCAACAGGTATTCGATTTGGCTAAAATTTAGCATGAAGTGGGTTGTTGTGACTTCCAACATTTGTGTCAAGTATGGTCTAAATCGGTTCATTACCTGATATATCTCCCATATACACCGATCTCGGATCTTGACTTCATAAGCCGCTAGAGGGCGTATTTATTTTCCGATTTTGTTAAAATTTTTCACGAAGTGTAATGTTATAACTTGCAACAACTGCGCCAAGTATGGTTTAAATTGGTTCATAACCCGATATAGCTCCCATATTAACCGATCTTGGATCTTGACTTCTTGAGCCGCTAGAGAGCGCAATTATTTTCCGATTTAGCTAGAATTTTGCGTGAACTGGTTTGTTTTGACTTTCAACAATTGTGTCAAGTATAGTCTAAATCGGTTCATAACCTAATATAGCTCCTATATAACCGATCTCGGATCTTGACTTCTTAAGCCGCTAGAGGGCGTAATTATTATCCGATTTTCGTGAACTTTAACATGAAGTATTTTGTTATATTTGTTAAGGCCACCGTAGCGCAGAGGTTACCATGTACGCCTATGACGCTGAACGACTGGGTTCGAATCCTAGCGTGACCATCAGAAAAAATTTTCAGCGGTGGTTTTCCCCTCCTAATACTGGCAACATTTGTGAGGTACAATGCCATGTAAAACTTCTCTCCAAAGAGGTGTCGCACAGCGGCACGCCGTTCGGACTCGGCTACAAAAAGGAGGCCCCTTATCATTGAGCTTAAACCTGAATCGGACTGCACTCATTGATATGCGAGAAGTTTACCCTGTTCCTTAGTGGAATGTTCATGGGCAAAATTTGCAAGTTTCCTGCAAATTGTAAAGTAGACTCAACCGGGTGGATTTTTTAGCCACGGCGTACATAAAATACTTTGGACCTGTGAAGGTTAAAGAGATCTGAGTGGAACTAGAAAGCATCTTCCATCTTTTGTTCTTGTGGTAGCACAGTAGACGAAAACATCTATGTGAGTCTGACGGCAGAATGCCTCTTAAACCTAACCATGATCCGAATCGGTCTATAAACAAATATATCTGCAATTCTTTTTATACCCACCACGGAAGGAAGGTGGTGGGTACAAAATGGTGAACAATGCCTAATAAGTATATTAGACCTCTCAATATCCGTGCCGAATTTGGAAATCTAACCATATTTCGATATAGCTGCTATGTGGGCATAAATTATGCATTTTTCACCGTATTTACATATATACCCGAGGTGGTGGGTATCCAAAGTTCGGCCCGGCCGAACTTAACGCCTTTTCACTTGCTTCTAATGACATTCTTCTTTTGTTTGGAAAAATATAAATAAAAAATTTAACGCTTTTATATAGCTCTGTTACATTCTGAAATGTATACCAAGTAACTTAACACCTATAATCGACTTTCGAAATTGAAAAACATTTGAACATTGATTTTCATCTTAAAATTCCTGTTGTGGTTTGCTCACTTCTCGCCAACACTGTTAGCAAAATTTACCATTACAATGGCCACCTGAAAGATTTCTGGGCGCAAAGGTAAAAAGCTTAGCATACATTATGGTCGTTAAGTGCAAAACCAATATTAATGTATACTTTTAGGGGCCAAAGTCATAACCATAAGTAGCAGAGAGTGTTCATACATACAACTACACCTAATGGCTAAATAGTATCATAAATATTTGCATTATACTTGAATAACTGCATGAAATATTTCTCTTAGCTCCACAGAAGAGTTTCTGAGCACAATGAAAAAATTAAAAGAATATGGGTAATAATCATAACATTGTACTGTTGAGAAATTCAACTTTTAGAAGCATAAAATAGAATTTTTATATGTTTAGTATTTAATCAATAAATGTTTCTTTGAAATATTTGGTATATGGTGGTTTTTATTAGAATTATGACTGTAGGAGATGTTTATTATTTTTTGCATAGCCATCACTATAGAGGTATACTAATCTACTCAATCTGTTTGTAATGCCTGGAAATATTTGTGATCGTTTTGATACTCTTTATACATCTGTGCATGTCCGTCCGTGTTCCCTCACTTTCGAGCCAATCATGCTTGTGGTCATAAACTTCTTATACTTCTCAACGATAAATCGATCGTTTAGTATTGGAGGTGAAACGTGTTTGAATATAGCTCTCATATTTAAGCATTTTCCGAGTTGACTTCTTGAAACCCTGACAGCCTAAATGTATCTATATCCTATATTCAAAATTCCCAACCTAAATATAGACCAGCGGGTATACAGTGGCTTTCGAGCTCCTCGAATAGTTGACATTTTCCAATCAGTAAAACTATTTTCAAAATTTTGTTTGTTTTTACTGAGTATTCAATTGCTTGTACACTAAATTCATATAAAATTAAATATGTGAAACTTTTAAAGATTAAAATCGTTTAAAGCAAAAATAAGTCCAATTGGATAAGCTTAAATATAAGGTATGTTTTTTTCTACTTACCCCTGATACAATGAATTTTCTCCTACAATAAATAAATAAAAGCTCCCCTACTCTCTGCCAAGTACTTTGTCTTTTTTTATTGCTTCAAGTGCCATTACCAGTACAATTCATAAATGTGTGTATGTTTTCCTAAAACCATTCCACATGCTGACATAACTGAAAACCTTTAAATTTCACCTTCTACAAAGCTAACCTTTCAATAAGTACAAAATAAATATTACTACAGAGCCAGAACAATAGTAATTGAAAGGCCATAAAAGAAATAGATTTCAAGCACCACTCCTAGCAAGCTGTGGATTTATGACAAACCATTGTCATGAAATATGTGTAGCATACATTTAGGATGAATGTATGCGGTAAGTACTTTTTACTGACCAAATGGCAATGGGGGCACACATACAAATTGAGACTTTGTTCTGATAAAAAGAGAAGGTAAGCATACCATAAGGGTGCCAAACACTTAGAAAAAATCCATATATGTGCAAGGTCACCAGGACAAACGTCTAGAAATCCTGTTATTGAAGAAGGTGTGGTAATGAAGGTTTGTACCCGTCTAAGGATGCGAACACGGGTACTTTCGTACCCGAAAAGAGTCGAACCTTCCGAAAGCTGCAGACACGCCATGGGTAGAATTTACATAATCCACTCCATAGATGGAACGTCTCAGTTCTAGTTATATTGCACTGCAATGGCAAGCATTGACATTGTCTGCGAGGTATAGATAGTGTGGATATTTTGGTGACATTTAAATCGGCCGGAATCACTTCTGAGGGAATCTTTTGAAATTACTCAGCCGTGGCTCAGTCGAATTCCACAAGACAAGCCTTGCATTAGGATGGGTAACTTTTGGCGTTTGTCAAAATCGTAGTGTACGATGGGTATCAAGTCAAAATTGAGCTTCCGACAAAATTGGAAGTTTGATTAAAGCAAACCAAACTTCTCATATATCAATGAGAGCCATCCGATTCAAGTTCCAGCTCAATGATAAGCGTTCTCCTTTTTATAGTCGAGTCCAAACGGCGCACAGTGGATAAAAAGGTGGAAAAAAACAAGTAATAAGTATAGCGTGTGAGAACGGCTAAAGATATATCTTTGAAATTTGGTATGGTTAGAGCTGAGTTGTTTTCACAGATGGTGCATAATGACCCCCTGGTGAAAATAGGGTACAACATTTTTTGATATTTGCAGGGGGCGGGTCCTCCCCCTTACCCTAATTTTCAGAAACGACAGATCTCGGAGATGGGTGTTGCGATTTAAGCGAAATTTTGTGTGCTCTCTCATAGTAAGCTAAAAACAAAATTTTGGTATCCAAATTTCGGATGGGGTATCAAGGGGGGCCGCCCCACATACACATAGACCAATCACGACAATATAGGACTCAAATGAAAGGTAATAAAGATTAAAAAACGTATCTGATATCCCATTGTCGGACCAAGTGTTTGGGGGATCACCCCAACCCCCAAAATCAGACATATTTACCTACCATGGTAATATGGGACTGAAATGAAAGGTTTTTGCGACTATAGTACGAATCTGAATCCCAAATGTGGGACCCAGCTTTTGGGGCTCCACCCCTTCTCCAAAAACATCGCCAAAAAAGGACAAATTTTCGACCATAACAATATGGGGCTCAAATGAAAGGTCTTTGGGCGTCAAGCACGAATCTTATATCAATATTCGCGGAAAACGTGTCTATGGGGCCACCCCACCCCACCCATAATACCACCCATATAGGAAGTATTTGCTGCTATGTAGGGCTCAAGTATTTGCTGCTATATAGGGCTTATTTCTATATAGGGCTCATATAAGACGTATTTTCGAGTTGATAACGAATCTGATATGTATTTTCAGGGCCAAGTCACTGACTGGCCACCCCAATCCCCTAAAACAGCTGCCAAACCGGTAATTTTTGCCGACTATGGGGCACAAATGAAAGGTGTTTGGGACATATTTGCTTACTAAGACAATTTGGGTCTTCAAGACAGTGCAGCTCGATATTGATAGTTATTAGGGTCCATATCCTTAACCGGACATATTTGCTGACTTTTGCAATAAGGGGTTTAAGTGAATGGTATTTGAGATTTGAAAACGAATTTGATATCCAATTTCAAGGAAAATGACATATGAACGGTACTTGAGATATGTGAGAATAGAGCACGATGCTGATATTTCTAAGTGTGTGGGGGACCACCCCACTTCCTAAAACACCCCTAAATCGGCCATATTTACCAATCATTACAAAGTGGGTCTCGAATGACTGGTATTGGAGAATAGAGAACGGAATTGATAACCACTTTTGGGACCAACTTTCTGTGGGGGTAGCCCTTGCCCAACAGACCATCGCAATATGGGACTCAAATAAAGGTATTTGAGAGTAGAATACGAATCTGATATCCATATGTGGGGCCATGTATTTGGGGTACCGCCACTTCCCCAAAACACCGCAAAGGGTAAACATTTACCCACCATGCCAATATGTGGCTCAAATAAAAGGTGTTTGAGATTAGAAAACGAATATGATAACCATTTTTAGGCCAAGTGTTTGGGGGACGCCTATAAACTCTCCTTAAAGCAATGGCAACATGGAGTTTAAATAAGTGGTATTTGAGAGAAGAGCACTGGGGTACCACCTCATCCCCGGAATCACCCCTAAATTGGACATCATGAGAACATCGGGCTGAAATAAATTATTTTAAGAATGGAGTACATCTAACATCCAAACTTAAATGACATTTAAATCTCTGAGCGAATTCGTAGTACAATTAAGATCATACGAATTGTTATGCTATTGGATATATATCAAGTTATAGTCCAATTCGGACCATAAGTGAATTGAATGTTGAAGACCACAATAGAAGTCATTGGGTAATATTTCAGTCCATTCAGATATCAATTGCGCCTTGTAGGAGCTCAAGAAGCATAATCGGTAGATGGGTTTATATGGGAGCTGTATCAGGTTATAGATCGATTGAGACCATCTTGGACGTATATGTAGATAATGAGTGCGCCCTCTAGAGGCTTAAGAAGTCAAGATCCCAGATCGGTTTATATGGCAGCTATAACAGGTTATGTACCGAATTTGAACCATATTTATTGCAATTATTAGAAGTCATAACAGAACACCTCATGCTAAATTTCAGCCAAATCGGATAGGAATTGCGCTCTCTAGACGCTCAAGAAGTCAAGACCCCAGATAGGTTTATATGACAGCTATATCAGGTTATGGACCGATTTCAAACATACTTAGTACAGTTGTTGGAAACCATAACAAAACACCTCATGCAAAATTTCAGCCAAATCGGATAGGAATTGCGCCATCTAGTGGCTCAAGAAGTCAAAATCCAAGATCGGTTTATATGGCAGCTATATTAGGTTATGTACCGCTTTAAACAACATTAGGTACAATTATTAGAAGTCATCACAGAACACCTCATGCAAAATTTTAACTAAATCGGATGAGAACTGCGCCCTCTATTGGCTCAAGAAGTCACTATCCAAGATCGGTGTATATGGCATCTATATCAAAACATGGACCGATCAGGCCCATTTACAATCCCAACCGACCTACACTCATAAGATATATATGTGCAAAATTTCAAGCGTCTAGCTTTACTCCTTCGAAAGTTAGCGCGCTTTCGACCGATAGACGGACAGACAAACGGACGGGCAGATTTAAAATATCATGGCGATGAAGAATATATATACCTTACGAGGTCTTAGACGCACATTTCGAGGTGTTACAAACGAAATGATGAATTTAGTATACACCCCATCCTATGGTGGAGGGTATAAAAATCGTTATAATGCAGTGAAAAATGCATCATTTATGAAACCATAGCAGATAAATTTAAATATTCAAGAAGGGTATGTAAGGGTCAAATACAACCACATTTATCGTTTAAAAAATTCACCTTTTATAAGCCTAAGAACTTAAATCGGGAAATCGGTATATGTATACGGCAGCTTCATGCAAATATAAACCGAACTGAACCCTATTGAACACGAATGTCAAGTAATAGACGTGCTTTTATTGTCCCAAGAACTTAAACAGTGTGATCGGCAGCTATATCCAAATAACCCAATTGACCTTACTCGGTCTAGGGGTCTGATACAACTCATTGTGTTTACGTTCAGCGAAATCGGATCACCTTTAATGGGTCTAAAACCATAACTCGGGAGATCGTTATACGTGGCATATATATCCTAATCTGGTCCAATCTGGGCCATATTAAATAAGAACGTCAAGAGTCCCAACATAACGTACTGTCCCAAATTTCAGCGAAATCGGACAATAAATGCGCCTATTATGGGCCTTATACCTCAAATCGAGAGATCGATCTATAGGGCAGCTGTAGTGAAATCTAGACCGATCTGGCCCACATTGAACATGGATGTCGTGGAGCTTAACACAACTCGCTTTATCAAATTTCGGCGAAATCGCACAATATTATGGGCCCGCAACTTCAAATCGAGAGATCGGTATATATGGCCGATATATCCATATTTTTACCGATCTGGGCCAAATTAAATAAAGATGTCAAAAGGCCTAACATAACTTACTGTCCGAAATTTCTGCGAAATCGGACAATAAATGCATCTTTTATTGGCCCAAGTCCCTAAATAGAGTGATCGGTCTAAATGGCAGCTATATCCAAATCTGGACCGATCTAGACCAAATTGAAGAAGGGTGTCGAGTGGCCTAACACAACTCACTGTCCCAAATTTCAGCAAAATTGGTTAATAAATGTGGCTTTTATTGGCCTAAGACCCTAAACCGGGTGATCGGTCTATATGGCAGCTATATCTAAATCTGGACCGATCTAGACCAAATTGAGGAAGAATGTCGAGTGGCCTAACACAACTCACTGTCCCAAATTTCAGTAAAATTGGATAATTAATGTGGCTTTTATGGGCCTAAGACCCTAAATTGGGAGATCGCTCTATATGACAGCTATATCCAAATCTGGAGCGATCTAGGCCAAATTGAAGAAGGGTGTCGAGTGGCCTAACACAACTCACTGTCCCAAAGAGACCTAAGACCCTAAATTGGGATATCAGTCTATATGACAGCTATATCCAAATCTGAACCGATCTGGGCCAAATTGAGGAAGCATGTCGAAGGACCTAAGACAACTCACTGTCCCAAATTTCAGCAAAATCGGATGATAAATGTGGCTTTTTTGGGCCTAAGACCCTAAATTAGAGGATCGGTCTATATGACAGCTATATCCAAATCTGGACCGATCTGTGCCATATTGCCGAAAGATGTCGAATGGCCTAACTTAACTCACTGTCCCAAGTTTTGGCGACATCGGACAATAAATGCGCCTTTTATGGGCCCAAAACCTTAAATCGATAGATCGGTCTATATGGCAGCTATATCCAAATCTGGACTCATCTGGGCCAAATTAAAGAAGGATATCAACTAGCCTAACACAACTCACTGTCCCAAATTTCAGCAAAATCGGATATAAATGTGGCTTTTATTGGTCTAAGACCCTAAATCGGCGGATCGGTCTATATGGGGGCTATATCAAGATATAGTCCGATATAGCTCATCTTCCAACTTTACCTGCTTATGGACAAAAAAAGAACCTGTGCAAAGTTTCAGCTCAATACCTCTATTTTTAAAGAGTGTAGCGTGATTTCAACAGACAGACGGACGGACTTGGCTAGATCGTCTTAGATTTTTACGCTGATCAAGAATACATGTATTTTATTGGGTCGGAAATGGGTCTGGCAGTAAATGGAGGTAAGACGAAATGGATGCTTACAACTCCCAAAAAGCCTTGCACAAACGAGCAGATAAAGAACCACAAATTGTCTCAATTTATCTACCTCGGCACCGCGGTAACCAAAACGAATTACACCAGTTTTGAGATTAAGCGAAGAATAATACTGGCAAACAGATGCTACTTTGGACTAAGTAAGCAGTTTAGAAACAAGGCCACCTCTCAACAGACGAAGATTACACTTTACAAGACACTCATACTACCCGTGCTGTTATATGGTTCTGAAGCATGGGTACTTGTGAAAGTAGATGAGTCAGTGCTTGGAGTGTTTGAGAGAAGGATTCTTCGTAAAATATATGGACAAGTTTGCGTTACTGGAGAATATAGGCGACGTATGAACCACAAGCTGTATGAGCTGTATGACGGCGATAGCATAGTTACACGCATCAAAATACAACGGCTGCGTTGGCTAGGTCATGTTGTCAGAATGGATGAAGGAGCTCCAGGAAAGAAGTCTTTTGAAGACAAACACGGTGGTACACGCAAACCGGGAAGACCAAAAGCCCGATGGAAAGATCAAGTGTTTGGAAGACACCTTGAAACTTGGTGTCAGAGATTTTAAAATGAGCGCAGAAGATGGAGGCGCTTGGAACGCTATTCTACGTCCGGCTAGTGGAACAAATGTTCTGTCATAGCCAATTGAAGTCAGTAAAGTAACCTACCTCCAGTGGTTAGGTAGAATGTTCTGCTAGAGAAACAATCCTTTTGCCATTGTCACACTTAAAGAGTGGTACTACGAGGGCGGTTCGGAGACTTCGTAGCCTGTTGCAATAGTACTCTGAATTTATTGTTTCACCCTTTTGAAGATAGTCAATCAATAAAATACATTTGAAGTCCCAAAAAACCGTTGCCATAACCTTTCCAGCCGATTGAATTGTTTTTGCCTTCTTTGGGGCACTTCCTCCAGCTTCAGTTCATTGTTTGGATTGTTCTTGTATCTCTGCAGTATAGTGGTGGATCCATGTTTCATCAACAGTTATGAAACGAAGCTTGAATCCATTTTATATCGCTTAAAACGATCCAAGCAAGCTGAGAAATGTTCATTCTTATGAGTATTTGGCCAACTGTTAATAAATGCGGCACCCATCTTGCAGACAGCTTTTTCATCTGTAGTTCTTCATGCAAAACTAAATGGATTCGATCATTTGAGATATTCGTCGATTATTTAATACAATATCATACACATTGGCTACAATTTCTGTTGTTGTTGCTGTTTTTGGACTTCCACTACGTGGTTCATCTTCAATGCTTGTACGACCACATTTAAATTCAGCAACCCAATTTTTTACTGTTGCATATGAAGGAGGACTTTCACCCAACACATTCACCATATCATTATGAATTTCTTGTCCCGATATAGAAAGGCTCAGAACAAATCCTGGATAGAATTGTGCAGCTCCGTGGAGAATACATCTGAGGCCTCTAGGCCAAGGAAGATTCTGTCCTCGAGACCTATTACGGTGGGGTATGTTCAGAAGTCAGAGACTGTATGGACAATGTGTAGTGAGGAAACACTAGAACTATTCCACACATTTCCCGGGAAATTCTCCAACGGACAACGTGGCGCCAGAAGAGGTTGTCACTGGTATGCATTCGTCGGACACCATTAGGGAAATTGTGTCTGAGCCGAAAATCTTTTGGGCGATAAAAGGTTTCGACTCGTTTAAGTCGCCAGGCCTTGATAATGTATTACCGGTTGAATTACACGCTGTGTCTGATACACTGGGGTCCCTGGCTTAGGGAGATATACTCTGCTTATAATGTTATATATATCTGGGGAATGGAGGGACCCGAAAGTCATTTTCATTGCGAAAGCAGGAAAACCCAACCACACGAAGGCGCAAGATTTTCGTCCAATTAGTCTGTCATTCTTTATGCTGAAGACTTTTGAGAGCTTGATAGAAACAATTCTTAAGGCAAATATACCTGGAGATCGACTGGAGGCAAATCCACTGAAACAGCCCTTCATGACCTAGACGGCTACATAGAGGTTTCTCTCGCTGTCAAGGAATATTTAATGGTAGCATTTCTTGACTAAGAATTCCGGGATTTATACCATCAGCGTATGCTGATGACGTGGCGATTGCGGTTAGTGGAAAGTTTCCCAGCACTCTAAGAGATATACTCCAGGAAGCTCTACGCAATGTGGGCTACCGAAAGTGGTCTAAGTATAAATCCGTACAAGACAGAATTAGTTCTTTTCAGCAGGATATACAAATTGCCTACAGTGGAACCTGTCTCCTTGGGTGGAGGGAATGTTTCATTTATAGAAAGCGCAAAATACCTGGGTGTTTTGCTGGCCAGGAAATTGAACTTCAAATCCAACATTTGGGAAAGTGCAAGAAAGGCCACTCTTGTCCTATTTCACCAGCAAGAGAGCCATTGGCAAAAGTTAGGGATTTAGACCGCGCGTCATGCATTGGATATATTCTGCAGTTGTCAGACCTATAATGCTATATGGTGTTGTGGTCTGGTGGACGGCGCTTCAAAAGTCCACCTACTGCTCAATACTTAACCGGTTCCAAAGGATGGCTTGTTTGTGCATCAACAACCGCACTGAAGACGACACTGATGCTGACTGATGATGACCATCTGATGCACTGAATTTAATGCAATATCTTATGCCTCTACACATTGCGGTTATACATTGCAGCGACCTCTGCCATGAGGTTAAGGGAGCTTTCTCATTGGTCATGTGACGGCTACGGATACTGTGTTATCCTTGACACAATGTCCAATGCTGCAGGCAGTGTAAATTACACCCTACCTGAGCCGCTTTTTTGATAAAAAGTACTGTACCACTATTCCTTATGGAACCGATGCTGATAACAGAAGTTATATAGACTTGCATACGCATGGTTCCAAACTAGACGGCCAGGTGGGCTTTGGAATGTACTCTAAAGATCTGGAACTGGTCATCTCGAAAGGGTTATCCGACCACTGTAGCGGAGATCCTTGTAATTAAGAAAGTAGTGGAATGGCTAAGATTTAATATCATTACGACGATATCTTCTCAGATAGCCAGGCGGCCATAAAAGCCCTGGAGAACATATTTCTGAACACAAAAACCCCACTCAACTGTATTAGATCTCTCAACGGGATGTCTGAACTGTTCAAAATTCACTGTTCTAGGTGCTGGGCCACAGAGATATCCCAGGGAATTCTAAAGTAGACGAGCTTGCGAGCAACTACCCTACACATTCCAGGGATACTGGCATCTGTAGGTATGCCTCTAGCGATATGTAAGCTAAGTTTTCAGGACTAGACCCGAAAACTAAGGAATGATAGATGATCACAAAGAAGGGGCAGTGGGCATTTCAAAACTATGTGGCCTAATGTAGACTTGAAGAGGTCTTTCTCTTTGCTGTCATTGGCTAGAACAGACGTCTCCGTCATTGTGTTCGTCATGACAGGTCACTGTCTAAGCGGAAAACATGCTGACAGACTGAAGGTTGCCAGCCAAGACTTTTGCAGAAGTTGTGAGGACATCGAAGAAGAAGCGACTATAGAACACCTTCTGTGTGTGCGTCCCGCTTCGGCAGTTAGAAGAAGTTCCACTTTAGGTTCTCATTTCTTTGAGAACCTTTCTGAACATTCGCAAGTTATTGGGCTTTTCAAAGCTATCTGCAAGGTTCAACGGTAGGAACTAGAAGGCATCTTCCTTCTTCTGTTCCTGGCATCACAATGGACGAAAACGTCTAAGTGAGTCTGATAGCAGACTGCCATTTAATACTAACCTAAAACTTTTTTATGTAAATATTTAATGACACCACACATTTCTAGTTTTACCATTGTAAAAAAATCGCGCATACGTTCTTTGTGAACACCTGTTTCTATAGGAAGAAGTTGCCAGATCAAAGGAAAATTTAACATGTGTTCATAGCAGAGATGGAAATTGCCAAAACACTTAACTTTCTTCTGTTTATGCCGCGCTTTTTGGGCTAGGCTAAGAAGTTTCCGAACCGCCCTCGTATATTCGCTTTTGGCGAAATTTTTTCAAGATGACTTTTTTAATATACAAGATTTTGGGACATTCCCCTATTAGTTATGAAGAAATGTTCATAAAAGTATTATGTTCTCATAGAGTTTTTTTTTTGTAGTGTTTCAAACAAGGAACCGTCAGAAACATGTGTTTTCAACGGTGAAAAACCAACATCGTACCAGACATGTGGAGTTAAACTTGAAACTTTGTCAATGCTTAGTTCATGCCAATAAAATATTCGAAAATTAACTATGCAAAAATGCTTTCTTACTCAATTGTGGCCGACTAAAAGGAGGGAAATCAAGGAAAAAGAAAAGAAAATGAATTAATTTTGTTGTTTGTTTTTTTTTCCAAATATTTTTCAATATTGCTTTTATTTTGCTTTTTATTCGTTTCTTTTTTATTATTTTGTTATGTTCTTTGTTGTTGTTGTTATGTTTAGTTTTTTTTTGTTTTCATATATAGAATTTCTTATTCGTTTTGTATATAGAGAAGTGTCTATATTTCATATATATGTAGTTATGTATAATCATTAATAGTACTATTAATTTTTGTCATTAGATTTATTTATGTTTTTTTGCGTTGTGTATTTTGTTGGTTTGTTTTTTTTTTTCATGTTAGTTTTGGATTTTCTTTATTATTATTTATTATTAATATGTATATAATGGTATATATGTATATATATTGTTTGTTTTTATAATTGTGTATTTTTGTTGATGTATATTTGCTTTTAAATTACATATTTAATAAGTTATTGTTTTTTGTTTTATGTTTTATCTACGCTAAATATTTTTTTTTGCTATTTTTTTTTAATATTTACTTAATTTTTATTTTTTTTCTCAATATATATATTTTTATCAATGATTCGTTTGCTTTCATACTAGTTAACAATCTTTTGGATTTTTGTGTTTTGTTTTTATTTTTCTTCTTTTTTACTATTATCAAGTTTATAACAATTCTTTTGTTTGATTTTTTGTATTTCTTTTTTTGGATTTGTTTTCCATTTCTTCTTATAGTGAGCTAAAAAAAAAAGAGTTCCAAAATTTATTTTTAACTATTGCTTGTAATCTTGTTACGTTACGTTTTTCTCTAATTTACCATATAAAAAAAAAAAATCTTGTTATAACAACTTAGGCTATAAGTTACCAATAACAAAATAAAAAAAAAAAATCACAAAACAAAAGAAGGCATTGAAGTGTTACTTATGTTGTTGTTGTGTCACAGGTATTTCTGAAACCTTGTGTGAGTTGTTGTTTTTTCTATTCATCGATGTCGTCTTCAAAGTATTATAGAGGAAGAATCTATAATACTTTGTTTTTGTAAATGTATACACGGTCATAGAAAAGGAAGAGAGCTTTGGCGGTTTCAAGCAGCAGCACAGCAGGTGTTGTTCATTGAAGAAGAAAGAAAATTTCACATTCACATTTTATTACGAGTTTTGGTTTTCGTGTGATAAGTCAACAATTTAAATATTTGCTAAATTTTGGTTTCTAATTTCACTTAGTTTGGGTATATTTGTTGGTTTTCATTTTTGTTTTTGTTTTTTTTTTTGGTTTTTTTAAGGCAAAATTTGAATTCAGCTAAAAATTGCACCAATTTTTGTTCATGTTGTTATCTCGCTTAACACTTCAATGTTAAAAGAAGAGCCTAAAAATGAGTTTAACGTTTTTTCGTTTTAATTTTCTAGATTACTTTTTATTATATATAATCATAATCATCATTTAAGTTATTATTTAAGTTTTGTATACAAGAGTTTAACAATGTTTGTATATTTTCAACAAAGAAAATGTTTATCGTTGTTTGTTTGTTGGTTTTTGATATTTCATATATGTATGTATGTTTTGTTGGTAGTATTTGTTTTTGTTTTTACTTTTTACTTTTATAGGGGGGTTTTTAGTTTGTTTTTTTTTTTTATATATATATATTTTTCTATGAAAATAAGGTCTTTATTTTTATATTTAAAAAAGTGTAATAAAAATAATTTCAATCATAGATATAAGAATTTTGCAAATGTTTGAAAAACAAATAATCATTTTTGATATTAAAACAAATTGAAAATTTATAAAAGCTGTGGCATACTTTTGGGGATTTACAAAAATTTTAGCATTGATCAAGCATAGTTTGCTCGGATATAAAAGATAAGATGGGATTTCAAAAGTTTCAAGAGTTTCCCGATGCTAGAGACTTTAAAGAAATATAAAACAAATATTAAATATTAAACAATTTTGTTTTTAACTCAATGCCCATTATCTCTAAACTCAAAAAAGTTATCTTTGAACGAGAAAAAATTCTAAAGCTTAGTTTGCTGGGGTAAAAAAGATAGATGAGATTTCAATAGTTTCTTGATAATCTGCAAGAGTTTCGCAATGCTAGACACTTTAAAGAAATATGAAAAAAAAATATTAAAAGGGGTTTTAGCTCAAATTTTGTTTTTAACTCAATGCCCATTATCTTTGAAATCGAAAAGTATGCTATGATTTGCAAAGCTAGAGAAAAAATATTATATGGCATATGTAATTGGGATAATATCTTTTCTCTAGCTTTGAAAATCATAGCATACTTTTCGAATTCAGAGATAATGGGCATTGAGTTAAAAACAAAATTTGAGCTAAAATACCTTAATTATTTGTTTTATATTTCTTTATAAAGTGTCTAGCAATGCGAAACTCTTGCAAAGTATCCGAAGCTTTTGAGATCACATCTTAGGTTTTTGAATAGTCTGACTATAAAAAAGCAGCATTTTTCATCCATTTTTAACATACCTAACATACTTGTGAAAATAGTTGCATACTTTTGGGAGCAAAATTTGCAAATTTTGCCCATGATAAGTGGAATGTTCATGGGCAAAATTTGCAAATTTTGCTCCCAAAAGTATGCAACAGGGGAACAGGGGAAAACTTTTGGACAAATTTTAATTCCTTGCAAACCTTGCGATATAAACCAATTTTTATATATATATAAATTTTTTTAATTCTTTTGTATGCAAAGCTATCGAAGAACTTGCTCACTTTCAGAAGTTTTTTTTTTCAATTTTTAATTTAAAATGTAAGTAAAATCCGTTCACTGTTATTATCATATACATATGTCACATTGCTTTGTCTACTTAAAAATTATATATTAAGAAGAACTTAGGAGTCTTTGAAATTGTCATTATAAGTCAATCGTGAATTTGTTTGAAGCATCATTGCATACTTTTAGGAGTATGTAGGAAAATTTTTAAAGATATCTTTAAAAATTTATCGTGAAATGTTTGGAAGCGTCTAACGTTGAGACATACGCTTACAACTATAAAAAGCTTTAGGGAAAAATTCTTAATGTTTTTTTTTAAAGTTTATATACTATATAAAGCAGGCCACCGTAGCGCAGAGGTTAGCATATCCGCCTATGACGCTGAATGCCTGGGTTCGAATCCTGGCGAGACCATTAGAAAAACTTTTCAGCCTCGTAATGCTGGCAACATTTGCGAGGTATTATGCCATGTAAAACTTTTCTCCAAAATGGGTGTCGCACTGCGGCACGCCGTTTGGACCCCTTATCATTGAGCTTAAGACTTGAATCGGGCTGCACTCACTGAATGTGAGAAGTTTGCCCCTGTTCCTTAGTGGAATGTTCATGGGCAAAATTTGCATTTCTATACATAAAGATATGTGTTTCACAATTAACATACCTTTGAAAAACGTTGCCTACATTTAGGAGAAAATTTAATTTTTTACTGTATGTAGAAAATCTTTGGGAAATATATATGTGCTTTGAATAAAAAGCATGCAAAACTTTATGACTTTAGGAGATTTTAAAATTGACTATAAAATTTGGGCAAAATCCTTCGATGTTTGCTTCGTAATTCTTCAAGGTGTTTTACGGTTAGGTTGAAAAGAGGGTGCGGATATTAATCCGCCCCATGCCACTATGGACATACACCTAAGCCAGTAATCGGCTTTTTGTGCGCTCCAAATACAGAAAAATAACCTCGAAAAAGAAAATCTAAAATCTTTTATTGTTTCTCAAGCCACTCCCCTTGGTTCATGTCTGGTATAGAGTCCCCACCTAAGTACCTGTATCTGTTAAACGCAAAAACCAGGCAATTACAAAGGAAATGCTCCCACGTCTCATCATCTTCCCCGCATGCCCTACATATGCTATCACTTGCCGCACCGATTTTACATAAGTGATACCGATAGCTATACCGACCTCCATCTTACTTCCTTTCAGTAATAGCCTTTCCTATCGTCGCATCGATTATACCGCGATGGCATGAGTTGCTCATAACATTAAAACGACATTGCTTCATACTTCTTCAAGGTGTGTCATTTAGAAAATAACAAGTATTTAGGGAGAAGTTTCAAAAGGTTATAGTTCTAACCAAAGACTAAACGCGTCTCATAGTGGTTGGTGTGTGTTGCGATCTCTGCGTTTACTTTTCCATTTGCAAAGAAAACCTCAGATCATTGAGCTCGTCTCGAAAGAGATACAAACGAAATCATATTTTCTTTAATGTGGAAGACCATATTTCATTGTAGCATACCCAACATGTCTAAGAAATTATTTAACTTGGGAATCTATTGCATACCTAAAGGCGTATTTTTAAACTTTTTTTGAATTTTAATAAGACAGATTTATTGTCTTTTTATTTAATGTTTTTTTTATTTAACTCTGGAAAATTATAGCATTTTTCCAGATATTTAACATGTTTAAGAAACCCTTTGCCTACCTTTAGGAGCATTTGAAAATTAATAATTGTAAACCTTTTGGAATCCATTGCATACCTGAAGGCGTACTTTTTAAATTGTTCTAATTTCAATAAAACAGAATTATTCTCCTTTATTATTTAATATTTGTATATGTAACTTTTAATATGCTTAAAAAAATTCTTCATACGGTAAGGAGCTTTGAACAAATTATTACGAATTAATTAAACTTTGCAATTTTTTGCATACCTGAAGGCGTATTTTTAAAATAGTTTGAGTCCCTTTATTCGAAAATTAGAGCATTTGAACAAGTTAAAGAAACCCTTTGTATAAATTAAGTAGCATTAAAAAATTATTACGACTTAGTATACTTTTGAAATCTATTCTGAAGGGTCATATATTTTATAGTGAAGACTATTTATTATTGAAGCATACCTAACATGTCTAAGATAATATTTGCAAACCTTTTAAACAAGGAATTATGAAACTATTAACTTTGGGAATCCATAGCATAGCTGAAGGCTTATTTTTAAGATTGTTTGAATTTGAAGAAAACAGTTTTATTCTCTTTGCCTACCGCTAGAAGCATTTGAAAAGGAATTGCAATCTAAAAATATTTAGGAATCTATGGCATATCTGAAGGCGTACTTTTATATTGTTAGAATTTTAATAAAACAGAATTATTCTCTTTTATTACTTTCTATTTTTTATTTTATTATTTTCTATTTTATATTTTTTTTATTTCATTTTGTTCATTTTATATCATTTAGAATTTGTGCATACCTTAAGGAGCTTTTAACAAATAATTGTGAATTAATTAAACATTGAAATTAAGTGCATACCTATAGGCGTATTTTCAAAATCACCTGAATTTTAATAAAACAGATTTATTCTCTTTATTCGATAACTAGAGCATCTTATAAGCTTTGCCTACCCTTGAGAGCATTTGAAAAAGAATTGCAAACTGAAAATATTTTGGAATCTATTGTATACCTAAAGGCGAACTTTTCAAATTGTTCGAATTTTAATAAAACTGAATTATTCTCTTCTATTATTATTATATTATATATTTTTTTAATTTCATTATTTTATGTATTTAATATCATATTTCTATATCATTTATAATTTTTTGCATACCTTAAAGAGCTTTCAACAAAGAATTATGAATTAATTAAACTTTGGAATTTAGTGCATACCTATAGGCGTATTCTTAAAATCATTTGAATTTTAATAAAACAGCATCTTAAAAAGTTAAGGAAAACTTTTGTATAGCTTAAGGAGCATTAAAAAGAAATTAATCGTTAAAACTTTTGTAAACTATAGCATGCATGAAGGCGTATTTGTTAAATTGTGTAAATTCGAATAAAACCAATTTATGTATTTTATATCATATATAATTTTTGCATACCTTAAGGAGCTTCTAACAAAGAGTTATGAATTAATTAAACTTTGGAATTTAGTGCATACGTAAAGGCGACTTTTTTAAAATCATTTGAATTTTAATAAATTATTGCATCTTAGCAAGTTAAAGAAAACCTTTGTATAGCTTAAAAAGCATTAAAAAGATATAACAAACTAATAACTTTTTGAAATCTATTGCATGCACGAAGGCGTACTTTTAACATTTTTTGATTTCGAATAAAACTAATGTATTTTATATTTTTTTTATATTTAACTTTCGAAAACTATAACATCTTCTCATAAACAAATATGCATTAATCAACTTTTGAAATCTATTGCATGCTTGAAGTTGTATTTTTAAAATTGTTTTAACTCTTATAAAACAGAATTATTCGCTACTTTATTTTATATTTAAGCATGTGTTTAAATGTACTATTTATGAATAGTACATTTTTACACATGTTTAAGAAGACTTTTGTATAGCTATAGGAGCATTTAAAACGAATTATGAATCAAAAAACGTTTTAAATCTATTGCATACCTAAAAGCATAGTTTTTAAATTGTTTGAATTTTAATAAAACATATTTATTCTCTTTTTTAATTTAATTTTTTTTAATTAACCTTTCGAAAACTATAATATCTTTCAAGTAGATTTTTGGTATAAAATTCAAAGTAAATTGCCTAAAAGTATTCTATAGTATTTTTTAATCGTTTTGAACATACAGTGACACAAACAAGGCTACATACCCTACTCAAAAAATACGATTTACGAAACGAAAACGAAAAATTTTCCGACAAATGTCTTTGGCAGAAAATTGTTTACCATGGTTCCCTGTACCATAATTAGTTTAAATTTTTAGGGTAAAATCTTATCCTAACTAAGTTAATGTCAGTTTACGTAACTGCAGTTTATGAAAAGGTATGTCAACATATCTGTGCCACTGTATATGACAGACTCGTCTTATTTCTCTTTTGTAATATGTAGCTTTGGGAAACCTTCGCAAATAAGCTGATTCACTCAGGCGTTTCTTTGCATAGAATGGCTGAACATATAACGAAGACCTTTCCCATGATTCTTTCTTTACTTGCTTAAAAAAAATCCCAACATAAAGCCCTGCATCACAACGTATTCGATGCTCGCTTGTATTTGTTTCTTAATTCAGTCATTATATCAGCATATCTAAATGTAAACATATTGCCAATTTAATAAAGCATACTTTTAGGATGCTCAACATTAGCCAAAGTAAATAATTCCGTTTAAGCAAAACAATACCAGAATGTATGTATGCATGATGATTTTGTTACATAACATTAAATCATATTAAGTTATACAGTATCATTCATGGATAATCCTTTGCTAAATCTTCAATTTAAAAATAATACCCATTATACATTTGTATTGTAACGAACCTTCTTCATAACATTTATTAGCCTTAAAAAAAAAACAAAAATGTTTTTTTTTTCTTTTTGTTTATAGATTATTTCGTTAATATCCCTCTCTTTTATATGGAAGTAAGCAAACTTGAAAAAAAGTTAGAATTTTTATTATAGTCATTCTTTTCTTGTTCACTCACTCGATTCGGGATGACATGTCATCAGTCAGCAATCCTGCTGTTACCAAAAAAACACACATGTGTCTTTGCCATGCGTGTGTGCGATGTGTTTTGTCCCCAAAAAATAATGTTAAGGCATATTTAGTTAAGTGAGACGAATTTGTTGGATATTACTTTGAAAATAAATTCTGGCTTAGAACAAGAGATGATGTTGAAAATCTCTCCCCCTTTGCTCTTAGCATGATAGGCGGCGGTATGGTGATGTATAACGCGTAGCCCTGTTGGGTTACATGTGAAGGTAATCAATCACCCAGAATTCTATGACTGAATTGGGGATGGGCATGTAATAAGGCATGTCTGAGTGAGGGAGGATCGGGTATTATGGCTGCTTGGTTAGCCCAAATTAGTACAATGTTGTTAACATGAAAAAAGTTTTTATTCAAACTCCTTGTTTTTTTTTTGTTCTTTATACAAGTGGGTGTTATGGATGTCTCTCAATTGTATTGCTTATTAAATGGAGAAAGATTTAAAGTTGTTTTTGGTTTATTTTTGTTTTTTTCTTTCATTACCTTCATAAAATATGAATTAGGCCTAAAGGCCACAACATTGGTGGCTATTAGGAAAAATTGTTTTTGGGTTTAATGTAAAAATAAAACTTTCAAAAGTCCTTTCGGTCTAATTGAATAATGGACATTCGAATGAATGGGGGGGGGGGGGGAATAATCGATTTTACCCAAGGGCAATTTAAAACCATTGTACTAACAAACCCAGTAATGGGTTTTAACCATTTTAGACCCGCACAAAATTGAGCAAATAAATTGTGACTTCAAGTTATATTTTGTATAAACATTGCACCCTAAATAAAGGCAATATTTTGTTTTAAACCATCAAAAGAAAACCTAACAACCAAGTATCGTAATAAATCTTCTTATTGTAAAAAATATTTAAAATGCTAACAATGATATGCTTTATTGTACTTTGAGTTTGCTTACAGGCTTAAAGTATGCAATACATTTTGAATTTTGTACACTGTGGTGGATTCAAATATGATTTGGTTTAATGATGACTTTATCATCTGAATATGCTGAAGAGGGGTGGATGCCACCTATGACGCTGAACGCCTGGGTTCGTATACTGGCAAGAACAACAGAAAAAATTTTCAGCGGTGATGATCCCCCTCCTAAGGCTGGCATCATTTGTGAGGAACTATGCCATTTGAAAAAAGTGGTATGCCAGCCATGTAAAAACTTCTGGCCAATAGATGTCGCACTGCGGCATGGCGTTCGGATTCGGCTATAGAAAGAGCCCCCTTAGCATTGAGTTTAAACTTGAATCGGGTAGGACTCATTGATATGTGAGAATTTTGCCCCTGTTCCTGAATGGAATGTTCATGGGCGAATTTGCAATTTGCTGAAGAGGGAGCTAGATGGGCAATACAACGAGCTAAACAAGCATATACTAGAGATGGCAGACGATAAGTCATGGTATGTATAGACTCAGCCAGAAGAGTTTTATACTCGGCATGATGGAGGATTGACTTTTTTCGAAAAGGTTCTCAAACATGCTATGATGTTATCGCAATCTTCGATAATGTCGAAGAACTGAGAAGATGATGAATGATACCCTCACAGAGTGTCCACCATATCTAAAAGGGTTGAAAACCAAAAGAGAGAGATATAAATCTAGACATAATAACCTCCGTGCGGAGTTTCCCTGTTACTTTTTCCATCCGACGCCTCCCCAGCATATAACGAGTACCGCAGAAATGCAACATGCGGAGTGAACCAAAAACGCAGCTCAAGCTGGGGGTGTCCCGTTTCCACGCATGTGAATACGATGGAAACGTGCAATAGGGTCTGCTGCGGATGAGCCAAAGTATAGGCACACGGTGGCGCTTGCAGATCTTCAGGAGATTTTGCATCAAAAAAAGCACGGACTAAAAGGTCGCTAACAGCCCCGGCACTAAAAAATTGAGATTTTAAAAAATATGGATATATAAAAATGTGATTATAAATATGTAAAAACAAATTAGTATGCATTTATGCGTTATATGTTTTTCCAATTTTTGTTTCTTAAACATTGGCAAAATTCAAATATTTCGATTTAAATTCACATAATAATCAATAAAACCCCACAGCCGCCTTAGCCCATCTTGAATATAATGCTCTGACTTTTACAGAGTTAAAGGAAGCCAAACAGTCGGCATAGTAGAGCAATGAGGTTTGCTTTCAAAAAAGTCTTTTTTTCTTCATTCTCGGTAATTTTAAAAAATATCATTTGCTTCAATACCATACATGATGTATACGAAGCATATATGCATGCCATGTATGTATACATACATATGTATATATGCACATATAAATATATTATTGCTTTGTTTCTTACATCGTAATATCTCGTTTTGTTTTTATTTTTTTCTCTTTTGTCATGGGTTTACAATAAAACAACAAATATTTATTAGCAAAAATTGCATTCATTTCACATCTTCCAGAGAGACGACTTAAAATTGTATTTGTATTTAATTTTGGTTTTAAATTTTTTATTTTTAATTTTTTTTTGTTTGGTTTGTGTTATATAATACTAAATTATTTGTAATATATTGAGTCATTTCAGTGTTTTTTTTTTTTAATTTTGGAATTCTTAATAAGATCTATCTTTGATCATTTAATTCATATTTTTTTATAAGATTTTTTGTAATTAAAAAAAAAAATCGATTGGGTTATTTCAAACAGAGGGAAGGAGTGGTAGTCCAAAAAGTAAAACAAATTTAATATGAAAATAAAAACAGAGAACGAAAACTGTTTCAAATTATTAGACTATGATTTGCCTAGAAATGTGCACTAGTAATTTAAAATTTTCCCCATGCGCAATAATTGCAATCCCTAAAAGTAGGCAACATGCAGATTATGTGCTTTATGTTCTATTTCATCCTGGAAGTAGGCAATGAAAAACCGAACTAAAAAGAAAAACATGGTATTTAAAAAAAAATATGAAAATAAAAAATCTACACTTAAACGTTTTAGACATAAAAACATGTCTAAACCGTTTAAAAAAGGTTGGGCAAAATTAAGGTTTAATATCTCATCCTGTTATTATTAATTTTTCCTTTCATTTTTGGTTGGCAATTCATTATAACCCCTAAAAGTAGATTATACTTATTTACCGCAGCTTTTGGTTGTTTAATAAGGCAATGAAACGTAACAAATCGATGGACAATAAAGAAATTGATTGATCAAGGAAAGACGGAAACTACAACAGCTTTGTTTTCACAGCTAAATGAGTAGGAAAATATTATAAAAGTTATTTTGGTAGCTAAATCCATATATAGGCCCATCTGAACCATATATGATACGGATGTCGAAAAGATTATCAAAAGTCACTGTGTCAAATTTCAGCGAAATCGGACAGTAAATGCGACTTTTATGAGCTTAAAACCTTATATCGAGGGATCGGTCTGTATGGCAGCTATATCCTAATCTGAACCGATCGGGGCCATATTGCAGAAGTATGTCGAGGGGCTTAAGTTAACTCACTGTCCCAAAAAAATGATCAAAATCGGACCATAAATGCGCTCTTTATGGGTTCAAGGCCTTTAATAGAGAGATCGGTCTAAATGGCAGCTATATCCAAATCTGGACCGATCTGAGCCAAATTGGAGAACGATGTGGAAGGGCCTAACACAACTCAGTGTCCCAAATTTTGACAAAATCGGACAATAAATGCGCCTTTTATGGGCCCAAGACCTTTAATAGAGATATCGGTCTATATGGCAGCTATATCCAAATCTGGATCGATCTGACCCAAATTGAAGCAGGACGTCGAAGGGCCTAATAAAACTCACTGTCCCAAATTTCAGCAAAATTAGATAATAAATGCGCCTGGTATAGGCTTAAAACCTCATATAAAGAGATCGGTATATATGGCAGCTAAATCTAAATCTGGACCGATCTTTGCCATATTGCAGGAGCCAAATTGAAGAAGGATGTCGAAGGGCCTAACACAACTCACTGTCCCAAATTTCAGCAAAATCGGATAATAAATCGAGAGATCGGTCTATATGGCAGCTATATCCAGATCTGGACCGATCTGAGCCAAGTTGATGAAGGATGTCGAAGGGCCTAACGCAACTCACTGTTCCAAATTGCAGCAAAATCGGATAATAAATGTGGCTTTTATGGGCCTACGACCTTAAATCGTCGGATCGGTCTATAGGGGGGCTATATGAGGATATAGTCCGATATAGCTAAAGATGGGTTTCTACCGGGTAAATAACCAACGCTTGGGTATTTATTGGGTAAATACCTTTTTGGGTATTATTTTCGCAGATATCTTGGGTATAAAAAAATTTTCCAAACTATTTTTGATGATTTCGTATTCTTTGTATATAAACCTGATCTTCTGATCTCATAAAATAGGATTTTAGTTATATATATAGGCTCTATATGGACTAATCCCCAGACTTAAGGTCTTGAGGCAATAAATTGGTAATTTTTCATCCGATTTCGATGAAACTTGGCACAGTGAGTTCTGGTAGATCTCTACCCATGTCTGTGAAGTGTGGTTCAGATCGGACTATATTTGGATATAGCTGCCCTTAGACCGACCGCCCGGTCTCCGACGTATAGTATTGAGGCCATAAAAGATCCATTTATTACCCGAATTCGATGAAATTTGGCACAGGGTGTTCTGGTAGACCTCTTAACCTTTTTGTTGAATATCGTCTAGATCGGACCATATTTGGATATAGCTGCCATATAGACCGATCTCCCGATATAGAGTAATGAGCCTATAAAAGGAGCATTTTTCATTCGATTTCAATGAGATTTGGCACAGCGAGTTCTGGTACCCCTCTTAACCTTTTTGTTGAATATCGCCCAGATCGGACCGTATTTGGATGTAGCTACCATATAGACCGATCTCTCGATATAGAGTATAAGGCCCATAAAAGAAGCATTTTTCATCCCATTTGAATGAAATTTGAAACAGTGAATTGAGAAACAAAGGTACATGACATTGTATAGATGTTGTACATATAGAGATCGCCATATTATTGCCAAACCAATAACCTGTCCGTCTTTCGAAAAAACTAATAATTTGTTTTTAACACTCGAGCGCAACCAAATTTTGTAACCAATTTGTATGATATTTTTATTGGGAAATAAAAAACTCAATAAATAATGAAAAAAAAAAAACAAAAAACTATTAAAAATGTATTAGATTACCAAAGATTGCGGACTACCCTCCTTGTAACTACAAATTACAAATTCTGAAATTTTTATGGTGGGACCAAATGAAAGAAGAGTTTTTACAAACAATAAAGGAATAAAGTTTGGTTTATTAAAAATGTTTAAGGAGTTTGTTTCGATACATAAAGACTCGAAATCCTTAGCCCTAAATCCAAGATTGCTTTGCTTTATGTTACATTAATTGGCTATGACATTTTCCATTCCATTAATTGAAGTCAATTAAAGCCATTCGATCATGAGATACCTGAAACATTTGATCGTCTGTTAACATCAAACTCCAGTATGAAGTCAATAGCTGTGTATTAACGATAACATACTAGCGATATAGACTATTTTTCAGCAGGAGAACAATTCCATAAATCCAAGTGTTTCATGGATTAACGTATCCCCCATTGTTATCGAGTATTAATATATTCCTATGTGTTTTCTTCAAAAAAAAACAAGCTCAAAATCGCATAATTGGTATCCGAAAACGCAAAAAAAAACCCCATTAAGTGAGTTCGAAATTGCTATAACTTCCTTGGATTTTCGAATTTTGAAATTCTGAAACCACCATTGAATTCGTGGAGCAAAGCTCTTTGCGTAATGGTGATGGTTGAAACACTAATTTAAAGTTTCCTAAGAAAAAATTAGTAAAAATCGATTTATTATGGTCTGAACATTTTCAAGGCAGTTTTTAAGTTCGAAAACGCTGTAAATCCTTCATGTTTGCGAATTTAGAGCATTTTCTGGCATTCCGCAGTTCGAAATTCGAAGCCGATTCGTAAAATAAACAAAATTACTTAAAATTTTACATTTTATTTTTTTGGCATTTTTTCAGCAAAGGCTAACCCCTTATGAAAAATTGCAATTTTTTATGCAAAAAATTTTTTCGAGCTAAGTACACAGCTTTGAAGACTATGGCAAAAAATTCGGCTTAGTGCAACTCCTATGTGTTTTCTTCCAAAAACAAGCTCAAAATCGCATATTTGATATCCAAAAAATGCAAAAATTCTTTGTGAGTTTGAAATTGCCTTAACTTTCAGAGATTTTTGAACTTCAAAATGCTGAAAACACCATTGGTTTCATATAGAAAGTCTAGTTTCATAGTGCTGGAGGGCAAAAAAATACTTTTGCAAACTTCGAAAAACAATGTAAGTCTTATTTTCGTATTTTCAAATTTCGAAAATCCGCAGCATAGCTGATTTAAAGAGCCAATAGTCTTTCCGTAATAGTGCTGAGTGCGTCTTTCCGTAATAGTGCAAAAGTGGGGCGTAGCCGATTATATAATACCCTACACCTGCCCTACAATTTAAGTGTATATGTATATGTGAGCTATCTCTAAATCTGAACCGACTTTTAAACAGATCGTTTGAAAATTGTAGCTACTACGGCCATTTAAGTGCAAATCGGGCGATACATATATATGGGAGCTATATCTAAAACTGAACCGATTTGTACCAAAATCAATAGTGGTCGTCCTTGGGATGATTGGACAACAAATACTACCTGCAATTTGATTACAAAAATACATGGACTCACAGACGGACATGGCTAAATCGAATCAGAATGTGATTCTGAGTCAATCGGTATGCTTATCAATGGGACTAGCTCTTCTCCTTCTTAGCGTTGCAAACAAATGCACAAACTTATAATAGCCTGTACCACAGTGGCGTTGAAGGGTATAAAAATTGGAAAAAATCATCTCGCGCTCAAAAATTTTAAAGCCCAGTACCCCTAATTGGGCACATGTTCTTTATACCCACCACCGATGGATGGGGGTATATTCATTTTGTCATGCCGTTTGCAACACATCGACCCTTTAAAGTATATATATTCTTGATCAGCGTAAAGATCTAAGACGATCTAGCCATGCCCATCCGTCTGTTAAAATCACGCTACAGTCTTTAAAATAGAGACATTGAGCTGAAACTTTGCACAAATTCTTTTTTTTTTGTCCATAAGCAAGTTAAGTTCGAAGATGGGCTATATCGGACTATATCTTGATATAGCCCCCATATAAACCGATCCGCCGATTTAGGGTCTCAGGCCCTTAAAAGCCACATTTATTATCCAATTTTGTGAAATTTGGAACGGTGAGTAGTGTTAGGCCTGTCGACATCCATCTTCAATTTGGCTCAGATCGGTCCAGAATTGGATATATCTGCCATTTAGACCGATCTTTCGATTTAAGGTCTTCGGCCCATAAAAGGCGCATTTATTGTTCGATTTTAGCAAAATTTGAGACAGTGAGTTGTGTAAGGTCGTTCGACATCTTTCTGCAATTTGGCCTATATCGGTCCAGATTTGGATATATCTGTCATATAGACCGATCTCTCGATTTAAGGTCTTGGGTCCAAAAAAGGCGCATTTATTGCCCGTTTTCGCCGAAATTTGGTACGGTGAGTTGTGTTAGGAGCTTCTATATCTTTCTTCAATTTGGCCCAGATCGGTCCAGATTTGGATATAGCTGCCATATAGACCGATCCTTCGATTTAAGGTCTTCGGCCCGTAATAGGCGCATTTATTATCCAATTTGGCCAGGATTTGGGACAAAGAGTTAGGTTAGACCCTTCGACATCCTTCTGCAATTTGACCTATATTGGTCCAGATTTGGATACATCTGCCATATAGACCGATCTCTCGATTTAAGGTCTTGGGTCAATAAAAGGCGCATTTATTATCCGATCTCGCCGAAATTTGGGGCAGTGTGTGAAGTTAGGCCCCAAAACTTCTGCCTGGAATATGGCACAGATCGGTCCAGATTTGGATATTGCTGCCATATAGGCCGATCTTTCGATTTAAGGTCTTGGGCCCATAAAAGGCGCATTTATTGTCCGATGTCGCTGAAATTTGGAATGGTGAGTTGTGCTAGACCCTCCGACATCCTACTTCAATTTGGCCCAGATCGGTTCAGATATGGATATAGCTGCCATTTAGACCGATCTCTCTTTATTAGGTTTTAAGCTGATACAAGGCGCATTTATTACCTGATTTTGTTGAAATTTGGGACAGTGAGTTTTATTAGGCCCTTCGACGTCCTGCTTCAATTTGGCCCAGATCGGTCCAGATTTGGATATAGCTCCCATGTATACCGATCTCTCTATTAAAGGTCTTGAGCCCATAAAAAGTGCATTTATTGTCCGATTTTGATAATTTTTGTGGGCTCCTTTTTAAGCCCCTCGACATGCTTCTGCAATATGGCCCCGACCGGTCCAGATTTGGATATAGCTGCCATTTAGACCGATCTCTCGATTTAAGGTTTTGGGCCCATAAAATGCGCAGTTATTATCCGATTTCGTTGAAATTTGACACAATGACTTATGTTAGGCTTTTCGACTTTCGTGTAGTATATAGCTCAGATCGGTGAATATTTGGATGTGGCTACCAAACAGACCAATATTTTGTTCTACAAAATTGAACAAGGACTTGTACTTATTACAAATTTGCAAATTTTGACCATGAACATTCCACCAAGGAACAGGGCAAACTTCTCACATATCAATGAGTGCAGTCCGAAGATTAAGCTCAATAATAAGGGGCCTCCTTTTTAGCCGCAGTGCGACACCTTTTGGGAGAGAAGTTTTACATGGCATAGTACCTTACAAATGTTGACAGCATTAGGAGTGGAAAACCACCGCTGAATTTTGTTTTTCTGGTGGTCTCGCCAGGATTCGAACCCAGGCGTTCAGCGTTATAGGCGGACATGCTAACCTCTGCGCTACGGTGGCCTCCGCCTTGAAATGAGCATGTTTGGTATCAAGTTTTCTCTGGGTGAATGGAACGAAATAAGAACCCAAGCGTTCAGCGTCATAGGCGGACATGCTAACCTCTGGGCTATGGTGGCCTCCGCCTTGAAATGAGCATATTTGGTATCGAGTTTTCTCTGGGTGTATGGAACAAAATATGAACCCAGGGATTCAGCGTCATAGGCGGACATGCTAACCTCTGCGCTGCGGTGACCTCTGCCTTGAAATGAGCATGTTTGGTATCAAGTTTTCTCAGGGTGTATGGAACAAAAATGGTTTAGGTGCTTCTACCACTAGCTACTTCTGAATTTGGCTAAGGCTAAGGTCATACATATCAATAGTAACTCCTTAAAAAAATTTTGAAAAAAAAAAACATCAAAACCCAAAAACTAAATACTCTTCTTTCAAAAAGAAAGTTTAAAGGATTAACAAAAAATAAAATCACACTTCACTTTTCAGCTGTTGTATAGACTTGTGTTTTGTTTTTTTTTAATTTATTTTCAATAATAAATATTTGTTTTTTTTGAGAGTTTTTGTATCTTTGCTTTATTTTACTTAAGACTTAGGTCTCTTAGACTTACAAAAAAAATTATTTGTTTTAGATTTTGCTTAGATACATTTGTGTCTCTGTTAGGTAAGTACATATGTTGTTTTTGTTTTTTTGTTTGTTTTTTTTTTCATGTTAATATAACTAAAATGTAAGTTCGTTAATTTATTTATTGTTTTGGTTTTTTATTACTTTTAATTCTTTATGTTGTTCTCACATTTTCTTATATATATTCGTTAAGTTTTGTTTTCTTTCTTTTTAAGTTATTATTATTTGTTTTTTAGAATCTCCTAGACTTTTTTTTTGCTTAATTATTTATTTTATTTAAATGTGTTATGGGTTTTGTTTTATATGCTCATTTAGATTTTTCGGTATTTTTCATTTTAGTTATCCATTTAGATTTTTGTGTATATAATTTTGTTTGGGGGTTTTTTTATGGATTTTTAATATGTATATATATAAATATTTTGTGTATTTTTTTGTTTGTAATAATAATATTATTATGTCTTTATGGTTTTTTGTGCTTTTTTTGTTGATTTATAAATTATGTTTTTTTTATGTCTTATGTTTTTTTTCGTTTTATTTTCTTTGAGATGCACCTTATGACTTATTATATAGTATAATATTTGTTGTTTTTTGTTTTTTTTTTGTAGTTTTATTTCTATATATATATATTTAGTATGTATAATATGTATATATAGATGTATAATTTATAAATAGTTTTTGTTTTTTTCTTTTTTTTATATAATATATATATATATAAGTATGTATATATAGTATAATATTACTTTGTTTGTTAGTTTGTTGTTGTGTGGGTAGTTGTATATATTTATATAATAATTGATCAATAAATAATATTCTTTTGTTGGTTTGTATAATTTCTCTATTTTTTTATATTATTTTTTGAAGTACAATTTATTTGACTTCTTCATGCTTTTCTTCTTCAACTTCACCATGTTTTCAATAGATTTGAGTTCAACTGCTGCAAATGCAGAGGCAGTTGTTGTTCTTGTTCTTGTTGTTTTTGTTTTTCTTTATAATATCTATTTTTTTGAGTTAAATTTGTTCTCTAAGAGCCCAAGAAAATAATTCATTGCCATCATCGGTCTGTTTAGCATTGCAACTATCTACACCTTTACTAAAAACGCTATTAAAAGCCTATGCCATAGTTCATTTTTCTAGTTTCCTGTCTGCTTCGTGTGTTTTTGTCACGTCAGAAAGAGAAACAAACCTATTCGAGTGAAAAGAAATCCCATTTAATTGAATTATGATAAGCAGAAATCGACTGAACGAATTTAAAGCATACTTTTAGGAGTCAGCGAATTAAATTGTTCCCTTGGTGGGCCAAAAGACGAATTTTCGACTTTGACAGCTGGAAATTAAAGTTAATCAGCCCAACTCTGATTACAGGGAACTAATTTCTCCCTCGTATAAAATCCTCCTATTCTTATGGAATGGGGAGAGGATAAATTTGGTCTCACAAGTTTCCAACCCCTTCTAGATCGGGCAAATATTAATGTGTCATAGAGTTATTTAGGCGTTTGCTTCCAAATGATGGTATGTAAGAATAGTAGAGCTCTAGTTCTAAGTAGATTGTAGAAGCTATAGCCATAAAGGTAAGTAGCCAAGTGAGAAACAATGTGGAGTCCATAGACATACCTAATAATGCTGCTGTTGAATACTACATTGGCTTAGTGAATAGCAGTTTGAAAAAAGTTCACACCCACAGATAAGACCAGGAATTAGAAATGTCTTTTTTGCCAACAGAATTCGAATTTCGATTGGTGTACAAGAGTGTGTTACCCCAAGGTGCATGCAACTTTGCATGTGTCTGCCCGGCTACAGCATTTATATAATTTGACCAAGTTAAAGAACTGTTGAAAATCACAGCTAAATTCTTACGCAAATGCAAAGTTAATGTAATGAAAAATTACGATATTATTCATCCAAATATTATTCGGCGTTAGATATGAAATGCAAGTGGTGGAGGGTTATAAATGATATCGGCACTAATGGATTTACAGTGCCACACATAAGTATTGGCACAACCATCAACATGAAGGCTATTTTTCAGCCCCGTCTCCCAGTCTACTCATAAAAAAAAAATTATTTTTCCGAAAGAACCCATGTTGTTACTTAACTAATGCAAAAATTTTTATTCCAAAAATAACGCGATTTCATCGCACAAAAGTATTGACACACTTATATTTCTATCTTAAAACATCTACAAGTTTTGGTCTAAATAATACTTTGTTGGCAAGCCCTTTTGTTGGCAAGCCCTTGATCATTGCTTCCAAACGGTTTGGCATGAAATGCACTAATTTTTTCATAGTTTCCTCCCCAATTTTTTGCCATTCTTCTTTAAGTGCCTGCTTAAGTTCGGACTTAATGGAAATGGGCTGCCTTTTGACACGTCTATCCAGTTGCTCCCACAAATGCTTAATGGGGTTGAGGACTGGAGATTGCGGAGGACATGTGCGATATTCATTATTAGCCCCATACGCACATCATGAGCAGAATGTTTGGGGACATTGTCCTGTTGAAATGTAAATGACCTCGTTAGATTTTTTTTTTTACATTTTCCTTTAAAATGTTTAAATATACTGTTTTGTCCATAATGCCATCTATGAAGACCAGCTCACCGATCCCCGCAGACGACATGCAACACCATACCATAACTCCCCCTCCACCATGTTTGACTGTTGGTTAGGTTGAAAGAAGGGTGCAGATATTAATCCGCCCCATGCTACTATGGACATACACCTAAGCCAGTAATCGGCTTGCTGTGCGCTCTAAAAAGTTACCTCGAAAAAGAAAATTTTCAGTTAGGAATTCCGTACTACTTACAAAATCCTTCATTGTTTTCAATACCACTCTCCTTATTTGGTTCATGTCTGGTATGGTGTCTCCACCTAAGTGTCGGTATCTGTTAGACGCGAAAGCCGGGCAATGACAAAGGAAATGCTCTCATCATCTTCCCCGCATGCCCTACACATGCTATCACTTGCCGCACCGCTTCTACACATAAGTGAGCTCGTAGTCCTATGTGTCCCGTTAGGATACCAATAGCTATACTGACCTCCTTCTTGCTTCCTTTCAGTAATAGCCTCGTCTTTTCACGATCTGGAGCCCCCCCATAGGATTTTTGCCGTCCTACCGACCGTTTCGCTGTTCCACAATGTTGCATGCGTCACCCACTCTTCATACAGTAGAGCGACAATCAGAATGGAAAATGTTATACTTACTCTCATCCGGCTCATATTCTCTTGCCTAGGTTAGGCGCTTCTTCTGGTTCTTTAAAGAAATAAGCGGCTTACATCTAGCAACTGGGGCACTGTAATCGCCCTCTTAAGCCACTCTTCTGACCGTCAGGGGATGAATTTTCTTTCCATTCTCCTCTTGAACTTCAGCTGTTAATTGTGTAGATGTTTTTTTTTGGTCCTTATGAATTTTTCGCACTATCTTTTGACGCTCCCGGTCACTTAAAACTCGGAGCGTTTTGCGTTTTGATTGATTGATTCTCTTTCAAACCTGTTGACGATGCTTCGAATTGTGAAACGGCTTCTGTCCATCATTTGGCCGATCTCAACAAACGATTTTCCTTGGCTGTGAAGGTGCATTAAAATTTTTCGCTCAGATACAGTCGTTTCTTTTTGCTTTGGGGCCATTTTTTGTGTTCTCTGCATTTAATTTTATTCCTTTAACAGAACAACACGGTAGATAATTTCAGGAACCATTTGCAACGAACAAAGCAACACGGTAGATAATTTTAGGAACCAATATTTTTGCAAAAAGTGTTGCCAAAAATTAGGCAAAAATTAGGAAAAATATAGCAGAACATGTAAATGTGCCAATACTTTTGATGATGATGAAATCGCGTAATTTTTTGGTTAAATAAAATATAAAAAGGTAAAAAAAAAAAATTTTTGGAATAAACCTTTCTGCATTAGTTAAGTAACAACACGGGTTCTTTCGGAAAAAATATTTTTTTTTTAATAGACTGGGAGACGGGGCTGAAAAATAGCGGTCAAATTAAAAATTGATGGTTGTGTCAATACCTATGTGTGGCACTGTATTTATATTCCGTCTCATCGTCTCATTCTCCCTTGTATTTCGATTTAGAATACCTATTTTTTCCCTTTGGGAGACATTTCAAGTTTGTTAAGAATAAGGGAAAATGGAGTAGGGAAAAAACTCCCAGGGAATTGTTATTCAGAATAGGGGTAAAGGGAGAAGGGAAAAAAAATTCCCAGGGAATTGTTATTCAGAATAGGGCTGAATATTTCATTGGCATTATGTGCAAAATCGAGTTGTTTGGTTTTTGTCATATATATGATGCTTGCAAGTAACTCATCTGTCAAGAAAGCAATCACCTCGATTGTATTCATAATACCAATGAAATAAAGCCGCGAATTGTCGGCAGTCGTAGTTGAAATTCGACATACATAATAAAGGCCATTATCAACAAATCATCATGTAAAATTAATTGAAATTTTTTTTAATAAAAGAAATTAGTTTGAAAAAACAGAGAAAAACCCCAATGCCTTTTTCTTTATTTAAAAACAAAAACAAATTACCATCATCAATCAAATGCTTAAAAGTAGGAAAAGAAGAATTTCTTTGCCAAGCGTCCTAATTGAACCCACAATGATTATTTGTTTTTTCTTTTGTTTTTCTGCACCATCAACTTTTTACCAACTCACAAATATTCAATCAATTTCCTTTAAAAATTTGTTTTAGATCTGTCCTTTTTTTTGCTTATCGAGCGATGATAAATAGCATCGTTAAAATGATGGATATAAGATTTGAAGAAATAATTAAAAACTTTTTAATTGGAATTACAGAAACATTGAATAAACAAAAGCGAATTACAAATCTCCTAAACGTTACAAAAAAGTCTATCGAAACTGTTCTTGTTTTAATACCCACCACCATAGGATGGGCGTATACTAATTTCGTTTGCAACACCTCGAAGTATCCATTTCCGACCCTACAAAGTATTCTTGATCGTCGTAAAATTCTAAGACGATTAAACCATGTCCGTGTGGCTGTCCGTCCGTTGTTATCACTCAACAGCTGGCAAACTATCGATAATCGCAACATTCGATATTTTCGATATTTTTAATAATAAATATCGATACTTTTGTTATTTTCCCATTTCCTATATTTCAAACGAAAATGAGAACTAAAAATCGGGAGATCGATTTATATAGAAGCAATAACAATGCACAGACCAAATAAGGCCAAGAATAATAATATCGGTTGGAATCGGTCATGAGAGAAATCATCATACAAAATGTTAGCCTAATCGGATAAAAACTGCGCCCTCTATTGGCGCAATGCATCTTAAGGGATACATTTAGAGACGCATCGCTTATTTTTGTTTAATTTTGCAAAACATTAAACTTTTCCGATAGTATCCATCGGAAAAATATCAATCGATATTCAGTCAAAAAATTAAATATCGATAGTGCCATCGATATTTTGCCAGCTCTACTCTACAGTCTTTAAAAATTGAGATATTGATATTGAGTTGAAATTTTGCACAGACTTGTATTTCCTTCATACGCAGGCTAATTTCTGGAATGGTTCGAATCGGACTATATTTAGATATAGCTGTTATATAGACCGATTTGGCCTTAAGCCCGTGACAGTTGTTTAAGGCCTTCCGGCTCAAATAGGGTTGAGATCAGACCATAAAATGTCCGCTTATGAGGCTGAGCGTCTGGATCCGAATCCTGGCGGGACCATCAGAGAAAATCTGCAGCGGTGGTTTTCCCTACGTCCGTTGTTTTCCCCACGTCCGTGATTTTCCCCACGTCCGTTATTTTCCCCACATCCGCGGTTTTCCCTTTGCGGTGATTTTCCGTACGTCCATAGAATGGGCGAGACCAACAGAGAAAGTTTTCAGCGGTGGTTTTGCCCACCTAATGCTGGCAAAATTTGTAAGGAACTATGCCATGTTCGGACTCGACTAATAAAAGGAGACCCCTTATCATTGAGCTTAAACTTGAATGTGAGAAGATCACCCCTGTTCTTAATAGAATGTTCATGGGCAAATTTGCATTTTTGCCATAAAGACCGATCTGGCGATTTAGGGTATTAAGCCCGTAATAGAAGCATTTTTTGTCTGATTTCGCTGAAATTTAAAACAAGAATTTGTTCTAGGAGCCCCAATATTGAAACCAAATATGGCCCATATTTACATATAGCTGCTACTACCCTACACATTCCAGGGATACTGGAATCTGTGGGAATGCCTCTAGCGACATGAAATCTAAGTTTTAAGGACCAGGGCCGATGGACAACGAATTATAGATGGTCACAAAGAGGTTGCACTGAGCATTTCAAAACTATGTGGCCTAATCTAGATATCAAGATCATGGAGGAGGTTGTCGCAATGGGCTACCAGAAATGGGTTGAGGACCAACCCAGGGAAGACGGAGCTGGTGCTCTTTACGCGTAGATATAAGATACCGTAGTTCAGACACCCGTCCTTGGACGGAGTCAGCCTGCGGCTATCGAAGGAGGCGAAGTATCTTGGCATAATTCTCGATTCGAAACTGTCCTGGAAGAGGAACACCGAGGAAAGAAGCCGTAAGGCATTGTGCGTTTTTTTTACTCCTGCAGTAGGATGTTCGGTAGGAAGTGGGGGTGACTCCCAAGATGATTTATTGGATGTATCCGGCCATCGTGAGACCAGTACTGGCCTGTGCAGCACTGGTATGGTGGGACGCCTTAGGGAAGAGGACGCATGCGAAGCAGTTCGAAAAGGTCGAGAGACTGGCCTGCGTCGGGATCACAGGGGCGCTGAAATCCGCACCGCAGGCAGGCAATCCTGGAGACAATGCTAGATACGCAACCCATTGAGGCCTATATTTGGAACTGCGCCCCCAGGGTCGCGCTTAGGCTGAGAGAGCTCGACATGCTGAAGGAGGATGGTTGCGGCCACAGTTCGATTCTGAGGATACGGAGGGTAGACTGAGAAGGATCTCCGACTACCTGGCACCAGTGCCGACTGGAGTGAGGGCTATCGCGATTCGTTTTCCTGAGACGGAGGAATGCAGGGCGTATGGTGTACTTGAGGAGGATGAGACCTTGATCCACACAGATGGCTCCAAGATGGAGTCAGGGACTGGATTGGGGGTCTACTCTGATGCACTCAATATCAGTATGTCTCTGAGACTGCCGGACGAGTGTACGGTCTTTCAGACAAAGGTCTGTGCCATTGCAGTGGCCGCAAGAGAAATTCTGGTAAGGGGCTTACCGCCCTCGAAACTCAGCAATTATGTGGACAGTATGGCGGCGCTCAAGGCCTTGGGGTCGAGATGCGTGGCGGACTGTTTGGAATCCAGGGAATGAGGGGATTCCAGGGAATGAGAATGCGGACGAGTACCCCGATTTAACCTAACCTAACCTAGACTGATTTGCTGTCATTGGCTAGAACAGGCGTCTCAGTCATGACAGGTCACTGTCCTATCGGAAAACATGCTGACAGACTGAAGGTTGCCAGCTACGACTTTTGCAGAAGCTACGAAGATATCGAAGAGGACCCGTTTTGCTGGAATCTGTGTGTATGCCTTTAGCGACATGTAAGCTAAGTTTTCAGGACCAGGTCCGAAGGACAATGAGTGATAGATGGTCATAAAGAGGGGGCTGCGAACGGAGGTCTACCGCTTTGCTGTCACCGGCTAGAACGGATGTCTCAGTCATTGTGTCCGTCAGGACAGGTCACTGTCTATTCGGATGGTTGTCAGCAACGACATTTTCGGAAGCTGTGAGTACATCGAAGAGGACCAGTTTCCCTGGAATCTGTGGGTATGCCTCTAGCGACATGTAGGCTATGTTTTCAGGACCAGTCCGTAGGACAACGAATGATAGATGATCACAAAGAGGGGGCTGTGAGCATTCCAAAACTATGTGGCCAAATCTAAACTTGAAGAGGTGTACCGCTTTGCTGTCACTGGTTAGAACAGACGTTTCAGTCATTGTGTCCGTCATGACAGGTCACTGTCTAAACGGAAAACATCCTGACAGACTGAAGGTTGCCAGTAACGACTTTTGCAGAAGCTGTGAGAACATCGAAAAGGACCAGTTTTCCTGGAATCTTTGGATATGCCTCTAGCGACATGTAAGCTAAGTGTTCAGGGCCAGGTCTGAAGGACAACGAATGATAAATGGTCACAAAGAGAGGGCCGTGAGCATTTCAAAAATACTATATGGCCTAATCTAGACTTGAAGAGGTCTACCGCTTTGCTTTCATTGGCCAGAACAGACGTCTGTCATTTTGTCCGTCATGACAGTTCACTGTCCAATCGAGTAACGACTTTTGCAGAAGCTGTGTGCAGAAGCGAAGAAGAAGAGACTATAGAACACCTTCTGTGTGTGTGTCCCGCACTGGCAGTCAGAAGGAGTTCCACTTTAGGTTCTCATTTCTTTCGCAAGGCCATTCGGAGGCCGCCGTAACACAGAGGTTAGCATGACGCTAAACACCTGGCTTCAAATCCTGGCGAGACCATCAGAAAAAATTTTCAGCGGTGGTTATCCCCTCCTAATGCTGACGACATTTGCGAGGTACTATGCCATATAAAATTTCTCCTCAAAAGAGATGTCGCACGTTCGGACTCGGCTATAAAAAGGAGGTCCCTTATCACTGAGCTTAAACTTGAATCGGACTGCAGTCATTGATATGTGAGAAGTTTGCCATTGTTCTTTAATGGAATGTTCATGGGCAAATTTGCATTGCATTTGCATTTGAACATTTTTAAGTTGTTGGGCTTTTTTTTAGCGATGTGGTTGGTTCAACGTTAGGAACTAGCAGGCATAATCATTCCTTCTTCTATTCCTGTGGTATTACAATGGACAAAAACGTCTAAGTGAGTCTGATGGCAGACTGTCAATTAAACCTAACCCAATCTAGTTATGTCCCATTCGTCCTCAAAGGGTTAATATCTACTTTTATACGGCTACCAAACAAACCAAACGGATGCAGATTCAACGGAAGTTCGTTAACTTAATTTGCCAACGGAAGTTGTTTGAATAAATCAAACTAAGAGAAGTTCTAGATTTAAGCAGTGGTTAAACACCCATCCACAACTAAGGGAACAAGGAACAAGGAATTGAAAATTTAAAATTTGGTTAAAAACCAGTAAGGAAAGGCAAAAGTCGGTGGGGCCGACTTTATAATACCCTACACCTAACCTACAATTATTAATTCGGGTAATATATAAATATATATGTATATGAGAGTTATATCTAAATCTGAACCGATTTTGTTGAAATATAGCAAATATGTTAGGATTAGCAACAAAGCTGTCCGTGGCAAATTTTGTGCAGATCGGTTGAAAATTATAGCTACTACGCCTATTTAAGTGCAAATCGGGCAATGCATATATATGGGAGCTATATCTAAATCTGAACCGATTTGTATGAAATTTTGCAGATATGTTAAGATCAATAACAAAACAATCCGTGGCAAATTTTGTGCAGATCGGTTGAAAATTGTAGCCACTACACCTATTTAAGTGCAAATCGGGAGATACATATATATGGCAGCTATATCTAAATCTGAACCGATTTTGATTAAATTTTGCAGATATGTTAAGATCGGTAACAAAACAATCCGTGTCAAATTTTGTGCAGATCGGTAGAAAATTTTAGCTCCTACAGCCATTTAGGTGCAAATCGGTCGATGTATATGTATGGCAGCTATATCCAAATCTGAACCGATTTTGTGGAAATCTAGCAGATATGTTTAGATCGGTAACAAAACTGTCCGTGGCAAATTTTGTACAGAACGGTTGAAATTTGTCCATACTACGGCAATTTAAGTGCAAATCGGTCTATGTATATGTATGGGAGCTATATCCAAATCTGAACCGATTTTTACCAAAACCAATAGCGTTCATCCTTGAGCCAAAAAAGTGATATGTGCAAAATTTGGTGATGATTGGACAACAAATACGACCTGCACTTTGATTACAAGAATACATGGACTCACAGACGGACGGACGGACAGAGGGACACGGCTAAATCGAATCAGAAAGTGATGCTGAGTAGATCGGTATACTTATCAATGGGTCTAGCTCTTCTCCTTCTTAGCATTGCAAACAAATGCACAAAACTTTAATACCCTGTACCACAGTGGTGGTGTAGGGCATACAAATAGAAAATTTCAATTCATAGATATTTGTTTCTTTAACTGCTTACTTGCTGCCATATGTTGTAGTTGTTGTTGTTGTTATTTAGTTTATAGTCTACGATATTTTGTTTTATTTTGGGGCATAGTTGATTTCTTGTGACTGTGTTGTGTGTTGTTGAGTTTGTGTTATGCTTCTATAAAAAGTGCCTCGCTTTCCTTTGGGGGACATTTTGCTCATCTCCTTTTACCTAATGCCTATTTAGTTTTCTGGTTATTCGGTTGTTGGGTTTCTTACGTTTTTTTTTTTTTTTTGTTTTTTGCATTATTATTACGTTCTATTTTAACAATTTAATTTCCACAAAATACATACTTTAATGCGCTATACTTTCTTTTCGACATTTCCTTTTTTGTGCTCTCGTTTATTTGGGCAATGATGCTGCTTTTTCATTTCCTTACATGGCCTTACTAAAGATTTGTAGTTGTAGTTTTTTTTGTGTTTGTTGTTGTTATTTAGTTTAGTAGTAGTGGTAGTAGTAGTAGTAGTAGTAGTACATAGTAGTAATTGTTAATAATTGAGTTTCCTTCTTTTGTTTTTGGTAGGTTTTTGTTTTTGTTTTTGTATTCTCTTTAAATTATTGTAGTTTATAGCTGGGGCATTTGTTGTTGTTATAGTTAGAGAGTGGCTGATGATTGGTTGGTTGTTTGGTTGGTTACTTGTTGTAGTTGTTGTATTTTATGATGGGAGGATGGTGGTAGAGAGTTTGTCATTTTGTTTGTTATTTGATTTTTTTTTTTGCATAATTTTCTGTGGATTTTTTGTTTTTGTATCTTAAATATTTTTCATCGTACTCCCTCAAAATTAACAAGGATAAATTCCTATAAGGGAAAACAAAACAAAAAAAAAAGTAAATATATATATATATATAAAATATTATATCATATAAAATATAGGCAATTACTTTAAATATATAAATGATGGGAATTTTTTATATTTATTTATTATTATTATAATAGGATTTAGGTTTTATTATAGTTTATTGTTTAATATTTGTTTTCATTTTTTTGTTATTATATAAATTAAGTATACATTAATATTACAAATGTATGTATGTCTATATATATATATATTAGGGATTTTAAGTATGTATGGCTCATTTATCTGTAGCATTCTGCATGTTTTGAGTAGAAGGGTGATTGGGTTGTGGGGGGTAATATAGGATAGTAAGTAGTAAGGTCAGTTCTCAAGTTCTGTCCATGTCCATGTGATGTGTGGTAGGGTGTCCAGGTTAAAGTTATCACTGTGGAGGGGCAAAATGTTTGTAGGGTTTGTGTTTAAAATCTTTTAAGGCTACTTAAACATTTTTGTGTGTTCTTGTGTTATTGTTTGTTTATTAATTAAAATTACAAAACTATATAGCAAAACAACTTATAAATTAATTTAAAAATTATAGTTATTGTCTTGTGTGCTGCTTGTTTTTGTTTAGCAAAACCAACAAAAAGGCCTTATCAAAGGCCTTATCAATTACATTTAGAAATTAAAAATAAAAAAAAATATTTTAAATAATATTATTTTTATGCATATATTAACAACATACGTCTTTGATTTTTATGCTGGCTGGTCTTTATAAATATAATATCAACTAAAGGCTTAAACAAAAAAAAAAAAAAAAAAAATAAATAAAAAAAAATAAAAAAAAAAATTAAAAAAAAAAAAAAAAATTTTTAATTTCTATTTTAAGTATTCTCATAAATTTTTTGCTAATTTGTTTTTGTTTTTCTTTTTGTAGTGGTTGTTGTATTTGTTTTTAACAAAGACGAATTGTTGTTGTTGATGTTATACTTCTTCCTATTTTGTGGTCTCATAGTGCCTTACTAGCCAAGATTGTAGTTGTTTTTTTCTTTCTTAAAGTTGAGTACCATTGGCATTGCCATATGCCAAAAGGGTTTGCTCAACCGCTGTGTAGCCAACGCATTGTCATAATTGTCATATTATGAGGTTGGTAAGGCGTCATAGTGTTGTCGTTGATGAGTGTTGCAGTTGTTGTTGGTGGTGGTGGTCAGTGTTGTCAACGTCGCAAACAATTCATAATGAAAATAAATGCAAAAAAAAGAGAGAAGAAAAAAACACAATAAATTAATGGGTAAAAAACACACACACACACACAAAAAAGGTGGTAAATCGAAAAAGCTTAAAAATACTAAACAAATAATATATGACATTAAATCTAAGGACCATTAAAAACCAAACATATGTTATAATGTGGTTAAATTTATGCCGAAGAAGCAAATGACACTGATGGTGCATTGGATTTAGAATGCCTTCGAATGTATTTCTAAATTCAACCAATAAAAGCTCGAATCTTCTTGGCTCTTCTCATGGCTGCTAGAAGCAATAACAAGTAGGTTAGGTGAGTTTAGGTTGAAAAGAGGGTGCAGATATTAATTCGCCCCATGCCACTAGGGGCATACACCTAAGCCAAAAAAGTAACCTCTTAAAAGAAAATTTTAAGTTAGGAATTCCGTGCTACTTACAAAATTCTTAATTGTTTTCAATACCACTCCCCTAAGTTAATTCACGTCTGGTATTGTCTGCACCTAAGTGCCGGTATCTGTTGGACGCGAAAGCCGGGCAATGACAAAGGAAATGCTCCAAAGTCTCATCATCTTTGCCGCATGCCCTACACATGCTATCACTTGCCGAAGTGAGCTCGTAGTCCTATGTGTCCTGTTATGATACCAATAGCTTTACTGACCTCCTTCTTACTTCCTTTCGGTAATAGCCTAGCCTTTTCACGATCTGGATCCCCCCCATAAGATTTTCGCCATCCTACCGACCGTTTTGCTGTTCCACAATGTTGCATGCGCATTCGTCGTCCACTCCCTTAACTCGGACTGCGTCGACCCGAAAGGCTTCGGCTTAACCAAGTTTATTGACGATAGTCTTCTGGCCTTCACCGACAAATCGTCTGCCCTTTCATTTCCCCTTACTCCGTTATGGCCCGGTACCCAAACGATGCAGATTTTGCCATCCTCAGAAAAGGCGTTAATATCCTTCTTACATTGTTGTTATTGCTCTTATGGCAATTTTACTGTCGGTAAAGATGTTAACACTCGACGTACTCGCGTTAAAACCACACCACTTTACGCATGTCCGCCTGCAGGACCGTATTATGGTCAGGCAGTCTAAAATAGACCTTAGTCCCTAGGTTCTCAATGTAGACCCCCAGGGCCACTCTGTCCTCTAGCTTTGATCCATCCATGTAACATGATCTTCCAGATGGCAATACTAGGGTTCCGTCAATCCAAGACTGTGCCGATGGCAGCAGTACCTAGCACTCCACCTCAAGGTTTATCTCAGGTATCCGATCGGAAAACTCTTCCCTTCCTTCCAGGTGTCCTATCGTCGCCTCGATTATGCAGCCATGGTATGAGCTGCTCCCATCCTCAATTCATCCTCCCATCGCCTTAAGTCTCATAGCCTCACAACTAATTTGTATGACAATGGGTCGGATATCTAGAATAGTCTCCATTACGTGGTCGTGGTCCTCAACGCTCCGCCTATGCCAAGACAACATATTCTCTGAACCTGTTGTATGGTCCTTATATTGCACTTTTTCTCCATAGCAGTCCACCAAACTACTGAGGAGTAAATAAGTATTGATCTTATCACGCTCCTGTAGAGCCAGTGGACTATCCTCGGATTCAGGCCTCATTTCGAGCCAACGGCCCGTCTACATAGTGCCCAACATCTGTGAGCCTTCTCAGTTCGCTCCTGAATGTGACACTTCCAATTCAGTTTCCTGTCCAAGATCACACCAAAGTATTTGAAATCGTCTTATTGAGGAAACGAGGTGCGTTAAATTGACCCCCCATCGTCTTCCTCTTGAACAGGCATATTTCAGTCTTCTCTGGGTGAGACCTCTGGGTCTAGCCCTCTAAGCTACGGTGGTCTTCAATCTACCAGGCAACTATATCCACAAATTTTCCGATCTGAACCACATTCAACAGAAAAGTGAAGAGGTCTACCAAACTGTTTAAAATTTCATCGAAATCGGGTAATAAATGCGGTCTGTATGGCAGCTATATCCAAATATGGACCGTCATGGGCTTCATTACAAAAAAAGGTGTAGATGTCTACCAAACCTCACTGTTTTAAATATCACTCCTTTTATGGGCTCAATAGTTTACAGATGAACGATTTATTGGATGTGAGTACAACCCAAATGCAAAGAGTAAGAGTAAATTCTAATTCATAACTAAAGGGGGATTTTTTTAGCTATTAACTTCTTTGGCAATACTGCTTTAAACAGTTCACGCACGTTTCGTGTTTTGTTTCAGTGCCAAACATCTTCAGTTTGGTCTATAATTTAACCATGAATCGTCTTACAAACGAACATTGCTTGAAAATGATCGAATTTTCTTATCAAAATGCATGCTCTGTTAAGAAAGTTCATCAAGCGCTTCTTCCATGTTATGGATGAAGCTCATTTTTGGCTCAATGGGTGCGTAAATAAGCAGAATTGTTGATTTTGAAGTGAAGATCAGCCAGAAGCCATGTATGAGCTACCAATGCATTCAGAAAAAGTCACAGTTTGGTGCGGTTTATGGGCTGGTGGCATCATTGGACCGTACTTCTTCAACGATGATCATTATGTAACGGTGAATGGTGAGCGCTATCGTGAGATGATATCTAACTTTTTATTGCCCAAAATGCAAGAGCTTGACTTGCATGACATGAGGTTTTCAGAAGACAGTGCCTAATGCCACACAGCACGCGTAAGAATGGATTTTTTTGAGAGGCGAGTTCAGTGAACATTTTATTTCACGTTCGGGACTGATCAATTGATCGCTTAGATCGTGGGATTTAACGCCTTTAGACTATGGGGTTACGTTAAAGCTCATGTCTCTACAGACAAGCCAGCTTCAATTGATGCATTGGAAGGCAACATTAAAGTACCGGCCGAAATGTTGAGAATAGTATGCCACATTAAAGTATTTACTCGTGTGATACCGGCCGAACTGTTGAGAATAGTATGCCACAATTGGTTTAAGCGGATAGGTCATTTGAGGCGCAGTCATGGTCAACATTTGCGTGAAATAATCTTCAAACATAAAATTATATGGACCGTACTATCGATTCAAATAAAGATTCATAGATTTTTCTGAATTTTATAGCTCTTAAATAATCACCCTCCATTAAGGTCTTCTGGTAACGATTATTTGCACGTTAATGAACACCCTGTTGTATGGGTGATTTGAACACACCACAGAAAATTACTCATTCGCTGCCTTTCCCACAAATTCTGTATCACTCGAATGAGTGACTCGAACCACTCAAGCATTACATGTTTTTATACCCACCACCATAGGCTGGGAGTATACTAATCAAGTCATTCCGTTTGTAATACCTCGAAATATTCGTCTAAGAGCCCATTAAGTATGTCTATTCTTGATCGTCTCGACGTTTTGAGGCGATCTAGTAATGTCTGTCCGTACGTCTATCGAAATCACAATAGTGGTCCTACGTGTAAAGCTAGCAGCTTGAAATTGTGCACAGATACTTAATATTGATGTAGGCCGTTGGGGATTGCAAATGAGCCATATCGGTTCAGATTTAGATATAGCTCCCATATACTTCGATTTTCAGATTTGACTTTTTGAGCCCTTACAAGCCGCAATTTTTATCCGATTTGGCTGAAATTTTGCATGCGGTGTTCTGTTACGACTTCCAATAGCTGTGCCGAGTACAGTCCAAATCGGTCTATAACCTGATATAGCTCCCATATAAACCGATCTCACGATTTGACTTCTTGAGCCCTTAACAACCGCAATTTTTATCCGATTTGGCTGAAATTTTGCATGCGGTGTTCTGTTACGACTTCCAACAGCTGTGTCGAGTACAGTCCAAATCGGTCTATAACCTGATATAGCTCCCATATAAACCGATCTTACGATTTGACTTCTTGAGCCCTTAACAACCGCAATTTTTATCCGATTTGGCTGAAATTTTGCATGCGTTGTTCTGTTACGACTTCCAACAGCTGTGCCGAGTACAGTCCAAATCAGTCAATAACCTGATATAGCTGCCATAAAGACCGATCCTCCGATTCAGGGTCTTAGGCCCATAAAAGCCACATTTATTAATCGATTTTTTTGAAAAAATTTGGGACAGTGAATTGTGTTAGGCCCTTTGACTTCCTTCGTTAATTTGGCCCAGATCGGTTCGGATTTGGATATAGCTGTCATATAGACCGATCCTCAGATTTAAGGTCTTAGGCCCATAAAAGCCAAATTTATTATCCGATTTTGCTGAAATTTCGGACAGTGAGTTTTGTTAGACCCTTCGAATTCTTTCGTCAATTTGGCCCAGATCGGTTAGGATTTGGATATAGCTGTCATATAGACCGATCCTCCGATTTAAGGTCTTAGGTCCATAAAAGCCACATTTATTATCCGATTTTGATGAAATTTGGAACAGTGAGTTGTGTTAGGCCCTTCGACTTCTTCCGTTAATTTGGCCCAGATCGGTTCGGATTTGGATATAGCTGCCACATAGACCGATCCTCCGATTTAGGGTCTTAGGCCCATAAAAGCCACATTTTTTATCCGATTTCCCCGAAATTTGAGACAGTGAGTTGTGTTAGGCTTTTCGAAATTTTTCGGCAACTTGGACCAAATCGGATATTTGGATATAGCTGCCATATAGACCGATATCTCTATTTAAAGTCCTGACCCCATTTAAGCCGCATTTATAAGCCAATTTCACTGAATTTTGACACAGTGACTTATGTTAGGCTTTTCGACATCTGTGTTGTATATGGTTCAGATCGGTTTATGTTTAGATATAGCTACTAACAAGTAAGAGCGTGCTAAGTTCGGCCGGGCCGAATCTTATATCCCCTCCACCATGGATCGCATCTGTCGAGTTCTTTGCGCAGTATCTCTTTTTAGGCAAACAAAAAATAATGAATATGGACGGAGGAGAAGGTGGAGCTATATCATGTTATAGTCCGATTCGGGGCTCAAGAAGCAAAATCTGGAGATAGGTTTATATGGGAGTTTTGTCAAGCTATAGATCGATTCAGACCAATATGGTCTGAATGGCACATGTATGGCACACGTATGTTAAAGGCCATGGGAGAAGCCGTTGTACAAAATCTGTGCCAAATCGGATGAGTATTGCGCTCTTTAGAGGCTCAAGAAGTCAAGATCCCAGATCGGTTTATATAGCAGCTATATCAGGTTATGGATCGATTTGAACCATACTTCGCACAGTTGTTGGAAGAGATATCAAACCACTTTGGGCAAAATTTCAGTCAAATTGGATGAGAATTGCGCCCTCTGGAGGCTCAAGAAGTCAAGACCCAAAATCGGTTTATATAGCAGCTATATCAGGTTATAGACCGATTTGAGCCATACTTAGCACAGTTGTTGGAAGTGATATCAACACACTATGTGCAAAAATTCAGTCAAATCGGATAAGAATTCCGCCTTCTAAAAGCTCAAGAAGTCAAGACCCAAGATCGGTTTATATGGCAGCTATACCAGGTTATGGACCGATTAGGACCATACTTCGCTCAGTTGTTGGAAGAGATATCAAAGCACTATGTGCAAAACTTCAGTCAAATCGGATGAGAATTGAGCCCTCTAGAGGCTCAAGAAGTCAAGACCCAAAATCGGTTTATAAAGGGTGATTTTTTTGAGGTTAGGATTTTCATGCATTAGTATTTGACAGATCACGTGGGATTTCAGACATGGTGTCAAAGAGAAAGATGCTCAGTATGCTTTGACATTTCATCATGAATAGACTTACTAACGAGCAACGCTTGCAAATCATTTTCAGTGAATGGGCCCTAGAAAAGTTGGCAACCAGAAGCCGTTCAAGAACTGCCCATGCATCCCGAAAAATGCACTTTTTGGTGTGGTTTGTACGCTGGTGGAATCATTGGACCGTATTTTTTCAAAGATGCTGTTGGACGCAACGTTACGGTGAATGAACACATTTCGAACCGAACACTGATTTTGGTAATAAAATTCAATGATTTGCAAGCGTTGCTCGTTAGTAAGTCTATTCATGATGAAATGTCAAAGCATACTGAGCATCTTTCTCTTTGACACCATGTCTGAAATCCCACGTGATCTGTCAAATACTAATGCATGAAAATCCTAACCTCAAAAAAATCACCCTATATAACAGCTATATCAGGTTATAGACCGATTTGAACCATACTTCGCACAGTTGTTGGAAGAGATATCAAACCACTATGTGCAAAATTTCAGTCAAATTGGATGAGAATTTCGCCCTCTAGAGGCTCAAGAAGTCAAGAAGAGGCTCAAAATCGGTTTATATGGCAGCTATATCAAAATATGGACCGATTTGGACCATTTGCAATCCCAACCGACCAACACCAATAAGAAGTATTTGTGCAAAATTTCAAGCGGCTATATCTACTCCTTCAAAAGTTAGCGTGCTTTCGACAGGCACACGGATGGACAAACGGACGGACGGACGGACGGACAGACGGACATGGCTAGTTCCACTTAAAATGTCACGACGATCAAGAATATAAGAACTTTATGGGGTCTTAGACGCATATTTCGAGGTGTTACAAACAGAATGACGAAATTAGTATACCGACTGAAAGAGGAAGAAACACACCTCAAAGCTTATTTTTAAGCAATACTCACGGCTTTCCTTAATCGCAATGAATAATTTTAGAAAAGCGGAAATTAAGTTTGATGTTCATCCTTGTACCTATTTGAGTTGAACTCTTGACCAACTTGATCTCAAAGGAACAAAGAGTTGGCGGATGCAAAGTCTTGCCTTCAGCAACTTTTGTCATGGTCGTAAACATCAAAATTCATTCATTCTATTTCGCTTAGTATTTTAATGAGAAGAAATAACTTAAACAGAGACTGAAGCAGCAGCAGAAAACATAAGAACAATACAACAAGAACAAAAGTTGAAACTAAACAAGAAGCCAAAAACAAAAAAAAAAAAACCATATTTACAAAATGTAGAGGAGGAGGAGCGAATAAAAATAAATTTAAATTAGAACACCACACTCACATCGGAGTGAGCAGATACACGCAGTTGCAGATACAGATAGGAAAATCGCCAACACGTGGTAGTGTGAATGTGTTTGCGGATATGTTTAGGTGTATTGTTTAAGTGTGGACATCTACGACGTGTATAGTGAGAGTGAGGAACAAAATAATAGCATCACCATGGTCATAAGATCAGATCAACAAACGAAAATAGTATAATTTGGTCAAATAGACCCACCTATGTACATCATCTACTGATGACGATTTCGGCCTCTCTCTTTCTCTCTTCAAAGACTAATTGACTATGTGCTTCTTTTAATGAGGGTGTTTTTGAAAAATATTTCATATTGCATTTCATTTGATTTGGCCAACCAAAAATTAGGCAGCTGTCTTTACAAACCAAACATACCCTATACCTCTACTGTGATACAAGGTAGTATAATTTAGTGCATTTGTTTGTAACACTGAAAAGGAAGAGAGATAGACCCATTGGCCCTTAGACGGATAGACTCAGAGTCACTTTCTGATACAAAGTAAAGGTCGCAATGGCAACCCTAATAGCAGCGACCACTGTCGTGAGGTTAAGGGGGCTTTCTCATTGGTCATGTGGCGGCTACGCACACTGTGTTATACTTGATGCAATGACCGATGTTCCAGGCAATGTGAATTACACCCTATCTGAGCCGCTTTTTGATAAAAAGTACTGTACCAATATTCCCAATAGAACCGATTGGAACTACGATTTCCCTGCTACGAGAAGTTACATAGACTTCTATGCGGATGGTTCCAAACTAAACGACCAGGTGGGCTTTGGGGTGTACTCTAAATATCTAGAACTGGTTATATTGAAAAGGTTACCCGACCACTGCAGTGTGTATCAAGCAGAGATTCTTGCAAGTGGTGGAATGGCCAAGATATAGTGTCATAACGACGATTGGCTAAAATATCTTCTCAAACAGAGAAAGTATTTCTAAACACAAAAACCGCCTTTGACTGTTGCAGATCTCTCAACGAGTTGGCTGAACAGTTCAAAATTAGACTGTTCTGGATGCCGGGCCACAGAGATATCCCAGGGAATTTTTAAACCGATGAGCTTGCGAGACTAGGGGAGAGACTAGCCTACACATTCCAGGGACTACCCTACACATTCCAGGGATACTGGAATCTGTGGGTATGCCTCTAGCGACATGTAAGCTAAGTTTTCAGGACCAGCCGCAAAGGACCAGGAATGATAGACGGTCACAAAGAGTGGGCTGTGAGCATTCCAAAACGATAAGGCCAAATCTAGATTTGAAGAGGTCTACTGCCTTGCTGTCATTGGCTAGAACAGATGTCCCAGTCATTGTGTCCGTCATGACAGGTCACTGTCTAATCAGAAAACATGCTGATAGACTGAAGGTTGCCAGCAACCACTTTTGAAGAATCTGTAGGCATATCGAGGAAGAAGAGACTATAGAGCACCTTCTGTGTGTGTCCCGCACTAGCAGTTAGGAGATCCAATTTAGGTTCTCATTTGAGAACCTGTCTGATTTAGCCGATGTGAACATTCGCAAGTTTTTGGGCTTTTTAAAGCTATCTGGAAGGTTCAACGGTGGGAACTAGAAGGCATCTTCCTTCTCCTATTCCTGTGGTGGAATGGACGAAAACGTCTAAGTGAGTCTGATGGCAGACTGCCATTTAAACCTAACCTAACCTAAAAGGTCGCAATTTGCATCCAATCGTCTTAATATCAGGAATTTTCTGTTCCTGTGGTATCACAATGGTCGAAAGCGTCTAAGTGAGTCTGATGGCGGACTGCCATTTAAACCTAACCTAAAAGGTCGCAATTTGTACCGAGTCGTCTTAAAATTTGGCACTCGCATTTTTTTCAGCTAAGAGACAGCCTATTGAAGTTGGTAATAGCTCCCATTTGTATGTTTTCTTCCGATTTGGTGTTGTATGTTGCTGTAGCAGTGTGTTGTGCTCTATCTCCTGATTACTTGATTCTGTTGAATATAAAGATTCAGGAACTCTGCGACAAAGTTGGGGTGCGACCAGAGGCATATGGGTCTAGTCGAATAGGTTTGTATGGACAGTTAAGCAGGTGATATTTGTCGGCACACACATCCTGCATGTCGGCATCAAACCTTGCTCTGTAGGAGTTGTAGAGGCTGTATCTGCCGGATCGTAAAAAGCCAGAACTACTCTGGTTTGCCGGGGCAGTCCATTTCTCTCAGGCGCAATGCGAGGCGGCCGTTCTTCCAGAAGCACATTCAGCCAGTAGCTATTATTCGCATCTGCTACCATGTCTGCATGAATATTGTCTAGATCCGCTTGAACTAGAGGTTCTCTCTTTTGGCGCGGAACCTCTCGCTCCAGAACATGTGGATCCACCTTAAGGCTTCTGGGCGGTGAATCATGATCATCCCCAAGATGATGATTTGGATAGTAGTTGCAATAACATGCCAAAAGGGGATGCATAGGTAGGATCTTTATCTCCTGATGGAGGTGGTCCACGAGAGAACTGATGAGACAACCCATTTGAAGAGACCAGTTTAAAGAGCGGCATTCAGACAGATCTGAATATTATTCCACTGCATGTCACAAAGTTGACAAGACCACACTGGCGCTACATAACTTACCACAGACCGGCCAATTGCTTTGTATGTGGCCAAAAAGGTTTTTTTTTTGTCAGCACCCCAAGGTGCTGCAGGCAAGTGACTTGAGGACCTTGTTATACCCTCCACCATAGAATGGGGGTATTGTAATTTCGTCATTCCGTTTGTAACAGCTCGAAACATGCGTCTAAGGCCCCATAAACTACGAATATTCTTGATCGACATGGCATTTTAAGTCGATAGAGCCATGTTGGTCCGTCTGTCTTCTGGAAGCACGCTTACTTTCGAAGGAGTAAACCTGGCCACTTGAAATTTTGCACAACTACTTATTATTATTGGAGGTCGGTTGCGATTGTAAATGGGCCAAATTGGTCAATGTTTTGATATAGCTGCCATATAAGCCGATTATGGGGCTTGACTTCATGAGCTTCTAGAGGGCGCAATTCTTAATAGATTAGCCTGAAATTCGGCTCATATGGTTTTGGTATGACTTTCACAGATGTTGGGCACTATGTAGGCGGGCCGTATGATCGAAATGGGACCTGAATCCAAGGACAGTCCACTGGTTCTACAGGAGCTTGATTAGACCAATACTTACTTACGCCTCAGTAGTTTGGTTGACTGCTATGGAAAAAAGGGCAACATAAGGACCATACAACAGGTTTAGAGAACATGTTGTACTGGCATAGGCGGAGCGATGAGGACCACTCCCACTAGGGCACTGGGGACTATTCTAAATATCCGATCCATTGACAGATTAAGTGTGAGTCAGTCCCCGCGGCTATGAGACTTAAGGCGATGGGAGAATGGATTGAGGATGGGGGCTGCTCATACCATCGCGGTATAATCGAGAGGAAACTTGAAAGCAAGGGAAGAGGTTTCCAATCGGATACCTGAGATGAACCTTGAAGTCGAGTGCTAGGCACTGCTGCCATCGGCACAGTCTTGGATTGACGGATCTCTAATATTGCAAGTACGACTCTAGTGGGTTCAAAACCTGATTTAGTTCATATGTAAACCGATCACCCGAATATACTACTTCAACCTTTAGAGGCCGCAACTCTTATCCGATTTGGCTCACATTTCGCACGATGGTTTTTATACCCATCACCATAGGATGGGGGTATACTAATCTAGTCATTCCGGTTGTATCACCTCGAAATATTGATCTAAGACCCAATTAAGTATATATATTCGATAGCGGTAGACCGCGTAAAGCTACCCACTTGGAATTTTGCACAGATTTAAATATTGATGTAGGTCGTTGGGGATTGCAAATGGGCCATATCGGTTCAGATTTCGATATAGCTCCCATATAAACCGATCTCCCGATTTGACTTCATCCAACTTGGCCGAAATTTTGCACAAAGTGTTCTCTTATGATTTCCAACAGCTGTGTCAAGTAAGGTCCAGATCGGGCTATAACCTGATATAGCTCCCATACAAATCAATCTCCCGTATATACTTCTTGAGCCTCTATAGGTTGCAATTCTTATCCAAGCATATAAAATATCCATGGAGATTTCTTGTTGTGTCGTTGTTGTAGCCACATTTTCATGTTGAGGTAACGATCCTTGTCAAGCTCCTGTAGGTGAGTAAGCTCGTTCCGGTCCAAAGGACCGACCGCCGCGGGAACAGGTTGATCATTGGTTATTTAAAGGCGCCAATAACCCGCCTTGTCATATCGAGCATCATAGGCACACTCTTAGCATTTGTGCAGGAACCGGTGCCGCCCGACCTCGCACTGAGACTCTCCCCCTCACTGGGACCCTCACCCTTACCCTTATTTTCAGAAATCGGAGATGGGTGGTGCGATTAAAGCGAAATTTTGTGTGCTCTCTTATATTAACCTAAAAACAAAATTTATGTATCCAAATTTCGGATGGGGTACCTAGGGGGACCACTCCACCCCTAAACCTACGAAATATATATATATATATAGACCAATCACGACAATATGGGACTCAAAGGTATTTAAGATGAGAAAATGTATCTGGTATCCAATTGTCGGGCCGAGTTTTTGGGGGACCTCTCCCTAAATCGGGCATATTTACTAACCATGACAATATGGGACTCAAATGAAAGGTATTTGGGATAAGAAAACGTATCTGATATCCAATTGTCAGACCAAGTGCTAGGGGGACCACCCCAAGCCCCAAAAAACCTCTAAATCGGACATATATACCGACCATGGCAATATGGGACTCAAATGAAAGGTATTTGCGAGTAGAATACGAATCTGATATCCAAATGTGAGACGAAGTTTATGGGGGTCTACCCCTTTCCCAAAACACCCCCCAAACAAGACTAATTTACTGACCATGGCAATATGGGTCTTAAATAAAAGCTACTTGAGTGTAGAATACGAATCTGAAACCCAAATGTGGGACCAAGTATATGGGAGGCCGCCCCTCTTCAAAAACATGCCCCAAAGAGGACAAATTTACGACCATATCGATATAGGGCTCAAAAGAAAGGTGTTTGGGAGTTAAGCACGAATCTGATATCAATGTACGGGAAAAAGTTTCTATGGCAGTAAGAGGCATTTTTGGAGTAGGACACGAATCTGATATCAACATTCGGGACCAACTGTGTAGGGGACGTCCCAAAACCATAAAAGCCCCCCAAGTAGGACGTATAAGCTTGTCAAGACAATTTGGGTCTTCAAGACACTAGAGCTCGTTACTGATGGCTTTTAGGGTCCATATTTGCTGACTTTTGCTATACGGGGTTTAAATGAACGGTATTTGAGATTAGAAAACGAATTTCATATCCAATTTCGAGGACAATGAAAATATGGGGTTCAAATAAACGATGTATCGATATATGACAATAGAGATACTGATATATTATCTGGTCTATATGTTTGGGGGACAACTGCATTCCCCAAAACTTCCCTAAATCGGGGAGTAGAGCACGAATTTGATACCCACTTTCGGGACCATGTTTTTGGGGCACCGCCCCTTCACCAGAACACCCCACCAAGGGTAAACATTTTTCAAGCATGCTAATATGTGCCTCAAATAAAAGGTATTTAAGATTAGAAAACGAATTTGATAACCAATTTTGGGAGCCATGTGTTTAGGGGACGCCTCACCCTATAAACTCCCCTCAAAACCAATGGCAATATGGGGTTTAAATAAATGGTATTTGAGAGGAGAGCACGATGCTGATATTTTTTCAGGGCCAGGTGTCTGGGGCACCACCTCAGCCCCGAAAACATCCCTAAATCGGACATCATGAGAATATTGGGCTGAAATAAAGTCTTTTAAGGATGGAGTGCATCTTACATCCAAACTTAAAAGACAGTAAACCCTCCGAGTGAAATTCGTAGTCCAATAAAGATCAAATGGGATTCAGATAAAGGCACTTAAATGGTTATACTATTTTCATAACATGATATTTCACTAAAAGCTCTTTAATTGTCGACAATAAATATTCAAAGGATAATTTTGTTCCATAAAAAGTAAAAGAAGGCGCAGCGGACTGGGCCCGGTTCAGCTAGTAACTTCATAAAATATCACCAGATTTTATGCTACGACCTTCAGGTTGTAGATAGTTTTGGGCTTATGTTACCACCTTCAGGTTGTTGATAGTTTTGGCCGTGTTGCTATTATTTTGTTCTTCACTGTATGAACTTAATGTAAATGTACGAAAACTACATTTAGGTATAAATAAGTTCTCGTGCATATACATATCTCTATAAACTGCCTGTTGTTTGGGAATTTTGTGTTAATGATTGTTGGGTGTATGAGTGTGCATGAATGCTTACAAATACATACATTGCATGCTTGTACAAGAATAAAGATAAATTTTAATTACCTTGATAATTTTGGGGCCAAATGGTGGGTACATTCTGCAAAATGGCAACAATGATAGAGAGGGAGAGAGAGAGAGAGAGAGAGAGAATGCAATAACATTAGTATGATTTCACAACATTGTTCAGACTCTATATAGGGTTTTGTAATTCGAAGCAGTTATTTAGGGGGAGTACCACTACTACATGCAGAATGCACTAGTGGCATGGTGGTATATGGTCAATGGGAAAATAGCAACAAAACTTACCATTGGCACACTGTAGTATTGATAGAATGGTTGATATTGCATCGAAGGTGGGTAAAGTGTTGGCATACCAGCAGCAGTAGCAGCAGCTAATTGAGCGAGAGAGAGAGAGAGAGAAGTAATACCGGACATGGTATGTTACAATTCATGGAATTTGCAATATATCATGGCGTATGCTTACCTGGCGGATAAACAGCGGCGGCAAATTGATCAATGGGCATATTGCTAATGGGGGCTGGAGGCGTGGTTGTGTAATAAACAGCACCATTTGTGGCAACAATAGACTGCAACAAAACAAGGAAAAATTGAGTAGAGTTTTTTTTTGGTGGACAATTACAATTTTCAACATTTCTATATTTTATGACTTTCATTGAAAACTTACCTGCTTTTTGATGGCTGGTGCTATATTCAATTTACGATCCCTCAGTACAACGCATTCGCCCTATTTTTTGATTGGACACATGGCAAACAGGCAACACACATTGTAATGCCGAAGCGAGGAAGGAGTAAACAAAAGAAGAAGAAGAGAAACATTAAATTAGTCATTTTATGGACAGACAGACATTCATCAAAAAATTGGGTGCTTTTATTTGAATTTGTTTGCTTGGTAAGTATGAACCATAAAACTGAAACTGAACTTGTATTAAAAATAAACGCAACACAAATAAGAAACCAGAACTTGTTTTTGTTTAGATAGTTTGGCAATTTTCATGGTGATAGAAAGAAAACCTTAACAAACGTTAAAAGTAACGGCAATGGTAACGGCAACGGTAATGGCAACGGCAACAGAGTAACGATACGTAACTGGTAATTGTAAAGAATCAACTGCAATAAAATCAACTATCATCAACACAAACAATACATGTTGCTGCTGTTGTTGGTTGGTTTCTGGTATTGGGTTTTTTTTTCTTCAAATGTTAAGAATATTTTACTGTTGCGGCTTGCTTAGCTTTGCTTAACTTTAGTTCTAGTTGGTGTTTTTGGTGAGGGTGAGAGTAAAATAATGTTTTTTGTATCTTTTTTTTTTTAATTTACTGTAACTGTTGGTAAGAAAAAAAAAAATTAAGTATGTAACAAACGAATCAACAACGAACGGAGAACGAACGAACGAACGAGAATTGCAACTTTGAAAACTTCTTGTTTGATTAATGTAACGTAATGTAACGCAACGTAACGCAATGTAACGTAATGTAACGCAACGCAACGTAACGTAATACAACGCAACGAACGAAACAACAACATTATCTGTACACAGTTTAAAATTCAAGGCAGAGAGTTCATATACACAACGTTTTCGCTTAACTTAACAAAAAGAAATAATAAAACATAACGGTTAAAAAATATATATATATATATATATATATATATATACGTAAAAGAACAATTAAATTAACGCTTGTTATATTAGTTTGGTAACCGAACAAAATTAGAAGAAATTTAAAAAAAGGACAAATTAAACAATTATAAAATAAAAGAACAAAATTATTTAAAATTTGGTGTTTTGACAAAAAAAAAATTTTTTTGGGTGGGATAGTCTAAAAAAAAAAAATCAACTACTGTGGATTGAAGCCACACTGTAAAACTATTAGCATTAGAACTACTTGAGTAGCAGCAGTAACAAAAAAGAAATTACCTACAACATGGTATAGATTTTCTTGTCAAAATAATGTAGCAAAAATGTTTATCACAAAAATGATACAACAGCTTGAAGGACCATTGTGTCTAAGTTGGTTCGTTATATGCGTTGTTGGAAAACATAAAAAGAACTTTAAAAGATTCTACGAAAATCAAAACTTTTATTTTGAAAACTTTTGGGAATATCTGAGAATTGATATGTATGTGCCCATCCATACTCCCACATTCTGTTTACTTCTTCAGGTCTCCTATAAGTGTTTCGATATCAGTCAGGTCATCAAAGCATGAAGTCGGCAAATCTTTTACTATAAGTCGGGATTCGCTCAAAACAGAAGACCTAAAACCTCGTTTACACGGCTCTTTAAATCCGGATTTAATGGCTCGATCAACTGTTTTCCCTTTATAAAAACAATTGATGAGAGCCTTATATCCGGATTTTGATTCCGGGGTTTATGAAAAACCAATTTTTATTTACAAACAAGTAAAAAGGCGTTAAGTTCGCCCGAGCCGAACTTTGGATACCTACCACCTCGGGTATATATGTAAACCACCTTTCGTCAAAATACGGTGAAATATGTTCCGATTTGGACCAAATACTAATATACGATACATATGTCGAAAAGCCGTACACAAATCACTGTGTCAAATTTCAGTGAAATTGGATTATAGATATCGGTCTATATGGCAGCTATATCCAAATCTGTACGGATATGGGCCAAGTTGCAGAAAAATGTTGAAGAGCCCTACACAACTCACTGTCCCAAATTTCGGCGAAATCGGACAATAAATGCGCCTTTTATGGTCCCAAAACCTCAAATCGAGAGATCGGTCTATATGGCAGCTATATCCAAATCTGGACCGATCTGAGACAAACTGAAGAATAATGTCAAAGGGTCTAACCTAACTCATTGTCCCAAATTTCGGCGAAATCGGACAATAAATGCGCCCTTTAGAGGCCCAAAACCTTAAATCGAGAGATCGATCTATATGTCAGCTATATCCAAATCTGGACCGATCTGAGCCAAATTGCAGAAGAATGTCAAAGGGCATAACTTAACTCACTGTTCTAAATGTCGGCGACATTGGACAATAAATGCGCCTTTTATGGGCCCAAAACCTTAAATTGGGACATCGGTCTATATCACAGCTATATCCAAATCTGGACCGATCTGAGCCAAATTGAAGAAGAATGTCAAAGGGCATAACTTAACTCACTGTTCTAAATGTCGGCGACATTGGACAATAAATGTGCCTTTTATGGGCCCAAAAGGTTAAGTTCGGAGATGGGCTATATCGGACTATATATTGATATAGCCCCCATATAGACCGATCCGTCGATTTAAGATCATAGGCCCATAAAAGCCATATTAATTATTCGCTTAAATTTTGGGACAGAGAGTTGTGTTAGGCTCTTCGACTCTTTCTGCAATTTGGCCCAGATCGGTTCAGATTTGGATATAGCTGTCATGTAGACTCTCGATTTAAGGTCCTAGGCCCATAAAAGGCGCATCAACTAAATCTTATTTGACTTTACGTTATTTACACCAAATTTGTAAAGGAACTGGAGCAAACTGGCCACATATCACTGGCGTGCCGCAATGCAACACCTCTTAGCGGAGAAATTTTAACATGGCAAAGTACCTCACAAATGTCACCAGCATAAGGAGGGGATAACCATCGCTGAAAATTTGTTCTAATGTTCTGTTAATCTAATGGTGATTTCGAATGTTCAAAAAAGTGTAGCATTTTTTCGGCATGTTACACTGGACTTGAAACTTTGTTTTCGTTTGTCTAAAAACATGTAAGCCCTCCATCGGGTGTAGTGTTCGTTTGTAATGTAGTGTTAGTCATTTGTGGGCTGATTTCCAAAACTCTGTTTTTTGCAACGACTCATCATCTTCCCTACATGCTATCACTTGTCGCACCGATTTTGCATAAGTAAGCTGGTAGTGTCCCTATGTGCCCAGTTATCATACTGAAAGCTATACTGGCCTCTATTTTACTTTCTTTTAGTAATAGCCTCATCTTCTTACGATGCGGATCACAACAAAGGATTTTCTCGCCCCACCGAACGTTTCGCTGTTCCTTAGTTACGTGAAAGTTAAGGACGTGCATTCGTCGTCCAAGTCCTTAACTCGCAATGCGTGGACCCGAAACGCTTCAGGTTAACTAAGTTTATTGACGGCAGTCCTCTTGCCTTCACTGCCAAATCGTCTGCCCTTTCATTCCCGACACTCAAACAAAGCATTTCGTGCCGTTATCATAGAAGGCGTTTATCTCCTTCTTACACTCCAAAACTGTTCGTCACCTTACCGTTCTGGTTGTTGTTGCCCTTATGGACAGGCAGTCGAAAACAGATTTCAGTCCTTGGGTTCTCAATGTAGACCCCGGCCACTCTGTACTCTAGCTTTGATGGATCTGTGTAGTATGTTCTCCCAAATGGCAATACCAGCGTTACGTCAATCCAAGAATGTGCCGCTGGTACCACACTCAACCACAAGTGTCGTCGTCTCAGGTATTCAATCCGAAAGCTCTTCCATTCCTTCCAGGTTTCCTATCGTCGCCTTGATTATACCGCTATGGTATGACCTGCTCCTATACTCTATGCATTCTCCCATTGCCTTAAGTCTAATAGCCGCAATGGCTGCCTCACACTTAATCTGTATGTCAATGGGTCGGTTAGCTAGTATAGTCTGCAGTACCCTAGTGGGCGTGGTCCTCATCGCTCCGCCTATGGCAACATGTTCTCTGAACCTGTTCTATGGTCCTTATGTTGCACTTTTTCTCCATAGCAGCCCACCAAAGTACTGAGGCGTAAGTAAGTATCGGTCTAATCAAGCTCATGTAGAGCCAGTGGACTATTCTTGGATTCAGGTCCCATTTCGGGTCATTTCTATGGCCCGTCTACATAGTGCCCAACATATGTGAGCCTTCTCGACACGCTCCTGAATGTTACACAGCCAATTCAGTTTTCTATCCAAGATCATTCCTAAGTATTGGACCTTGTCAGATAAGGAAATTTTGGCAATAGTGGTGCATCAAGATGTCCTATCTTTGTCTTCCTCGAAGAACAGGAAGATTTCTGTCTTCTCTGGGTTAACATTGAGAATCGTAGGTCTAGCCCAGTCGTATGCCATCTCCCAAGACCCTTTCTTTACCTACTAGAAGTCGTCTTCGTAGACGGTTTCAAATCCCTCCTCAGTGAGGGTCCGTTATAGGTTATTTATGGTGGTCACCTATAGGAGTGCCGAAAAAATGACCCCATGAGGCGTGCCCTATGCCACTTCTCCCTTATATTTATGTTAAAGGACGGACAATGTATACACCTGTCCCTTAGCATTTGGTTCGTCCAGTCTCTAAGGACCCGGCACAACCGACACTGGTCTAAGGATTGAATCACTGTGTCGGTCCGCACATTGTTAAAAAAGCCCCCTTGATGTCAATGCAAACCGCCGAATTGTAAGGCTTGGCATTGAAGGATTCTTCTGGATTATGCACAACCTCGTGCAGGGCAGTCTCCGTTGACCTTCTCTTGATATAGGCATTTTGTTTGCATTTAAGCAGCTCGCTGGATGTCCTGCTCTTAATCATGGTATCCATAATGCGTTCCATGGTTTTGAGTAGAAAGGACGTAAGGTTTATAGGTCTGTAGGCCTTTGGTGTCGCATAACTTGCCTTGCCGGGTTTGGGTAGAAATACCACCCTTGCCTCCTGCCAGGTTTTCGGGGTATATGCAAGTCCTAGGCACGCTGTGAAAATACAGGCCAGATGGGGCACTAGATAGTCTGCCTACATCTGTAGTAACGCCGGTATTATTCCATCAGGTTCGGGTGACTTGAATGGTTTGAAGCTCCTTAAGGTTCTGTAATGATAAGCCTTCTTTCGATCTCATTATTCCCAGATTCCAGTGTTCGGATCGAAATAAGGTCCGCAATGATTGGCTTATTTATCTTTAAAAGTCGAATCCTTTTGGGTGTTGCAAATCTATGCACAGTGCACATAACAATCTTTGCTACCTTAGGGGGCATACAATGAAGTTTGCAAACACAAAAGGCAAGAAACGGAAGGAAAAGCTGATGTAATTACATAAAAATCATACAAATTAAATCTGGCCCAGGATGGCCAACTAACTGCAACTAACTCAAGCAAAGACTACAACAACGACCACTCTACAGTAGCAGTGGAGAGGCAAGAAAAACTGCTAAAGTACAGAGAATAAACACGAAATGCAGTGACTCAAAAACGTAGTCCTTAAAAAACGATTAATTAGTACAAAACTAAAGAAGGACATAGTCTCGGAAAAGTGGTTATAAGCGCTGGCACTGCACTGGTGTTTGCAGCAACAGCACTTACGAAAAATTCGGAACACTAAGTGAAAACGGTAGCTCAAAGACAAAAAAAAAACATAAAACGAAGAGCAACGGAAACCGAGAAGAAACATGAACGGAAAATAATTCCATTTTCAGGTTAAGAGGTAGAAGAAAAAACAAAAAACCATTTTGGTTTCCCATTACATAAAATCTCCATCAATCTACCCAGGCAGGGTTTTCGGGCCAAGCATTCATTAGGCAAAGTTGTTTCGTTTGATCCTCTAAGGATGAAATTCAAATTTAATTTATGTTGGGGGGGCCAAACAAACTTGTTTAGCTACAATGTTCGGTCAACCCACCCATGGCCCTGGCTTAATTACAATAAGTTGGCGCATTACATAAGCAGGGAAACTTAAGTTCGGTATTGAAGCAGGTGATATACGTGACAACAAAGGAGGAAAACTAAGTAAAAAAGTAGCCAGGGGTAATACCAACACAGACGCACGATGCCCTCTTATGGGCTTTTGATGATGTTAAAACTAAAGATAACCAAGTTTTGTAATTATGATGATAACAACAACAGCAAAAAGGTGGCGCACATTTAAATATTTTTTTTACAAGGCTCCTATAGCAGATGATGGGAAGGAGAGACAAAAACTTTGCAGGACATTATGAATACATAATGGGTGACATAGACCTGTCGCCGCTCATTAAAATTCCAATAGCATAAAAAGTATCAATAATATCATCCACAAGCTTTTGAAAACAATTACAGGGACTTAAAGTTGGCGAATGACCAAATTATGTAACTTTTCCGCAATTGAGTAGAAACCGTGCATTACCTAAGAAAGGATTTTTTGTAAATATTACGCAAATTCTGATTCTATCAAAGGGAGTAGAATGTAATGTTGAGTCATTTTAGTTTGAAGCAGTCGACTGCGCAATATTTCCTATTGGGATAGATAAGATTACAGTGGCAATGGTCAGCAATCAGACTCCCTTAGACATATTAGTCCATTGTGATACCATAGGATTCTGAAAAGGAAAATGTCCTCTAATTCCTACCGTTGAAATAGGCAGATACCTTTATAAAGCCAAATTACTTCCAAATGCTTATATTCGCAGACAAGTTATCAGAGGGATAAAAACAGCATATAACTGTGACCTGTCTTGAGGGATACGATGGGCGAAACTTCTATGCTAGCCCTACAACATCAAAATGGTAGACCTTCTCAAACTCAGATGGGTCTACATAATCTACACCCAATTCAAGACCATCTGGCATAAGTTGCACTACTGACAACAAAGTAATTTTTACCACCCACCATCATAGGATAGGGGTATACTAATATAGTCATTGCGTTTGTAACGCCTAGCAATATTCGACTCAGAACGTCTAAGACGTACTGAGTCGACTTAGCCTTGTCCGTCCGTCCGTCTCTCAAAATCACAATAGCGGTCGAACGCTAAAAGCTATCTGCTTAACATTTTGCACTGATACCTAATATTAATGTAGGTCGTTGGGATTTGCAACTGAGCCATATCGGTTCAGATTTAAATATAACTCCCATATTAACCGATCTCCCGATTTGACTTCTTGAGCCCTTACAAGCCGCAAATTTTGTGCGATTTGGCTGAAATTTTGCACATAGTGTTTTGTCAAGATTTCCATCAACTGTGCCAAGTACGGCCCGAATCGGTCTATAACCTGATATGGCTCCCATATAAACCGATCTCTCGATTTGACTTTTTGAGCCGTTATAAGCCGCAATTTTTGTACGATTTGGCTGAAATTTTGCGTGTGAAATTCTGTTATGACTTCCAACAACTGTGCCTAGTAATGTCCTAATCGGTCTATAACATGATATAGCTCCCATATAAACCGGTCTCCCGATTTGACTTCTTGAGCACTTATAAACCTCAATTTTTGTACGATTTGGCTGACATTTTCCATGTAGTGTTCTGTTACGGATTTCAACAACTGTGCCAAGTACGGTCCGAATCGGTCTATAACCTGATACAGCTCTGATACATATAAACCGATCTCTCTATCATCCTTGTTCGGTTCCTAGAAGCTTTAATTTTTGCTGCCTTACAAGCCGCAACTTTTGCCAGATTTGGCTGTACTTTAGCATGTGGTGTTCTGTTACGACTTCCAACAACTGTGCCTAGTGCCTTTCCAAATCGCTCTATAACCAGATATAGCTCCCATATAAACCGATCTCCCGATTTGACTTCTTGAGCCCTTACAAGCCGTCCGTCTGTCGAAATCACGATAGCGGTCGAACGTGTAAAGCTAGCCGCTTGAGATTTTCCACAGATATTTTATATTGATATAGGTCGCTGGGCATTGCAAATGAGCCATATCGGTTCGGACTTGCATATAACTCCCATATAAACCGATCTCTCGATTTGACTTCTTGACTTCTTACAAGCCGCAATTTTGGTTCGATTTGGCTGAAATTTTCCATGTAGTGTTCTATTACGACTTTTAACAACTGTGGCAAGTATGGTCCGAATCGGTCTATAACCTGATATAGCTCCCATATAAACGGATCTCCCTATTTGACTTCTTCAGCCTTTACAAGCCGCAATTTTTGTCTGATTTGGCTGAAATTTTCCATGTAGATTTCTTCCAACAACTGTGCCAAATACGGTCCAAATCAATCTTTAACCTGATATAACTCCCGGTCTCTCGATTATCCTGGTTCGGTTCATAGAAGCCTCAATTTTTGCTGGTTTGACAGAAGTTTGCTATGTAGGATAAAATTATGCCCTTCAATTAAATTTTATGTTGTATACATTTTTAGCAAAATCCATGGTGGTGGGTTCCCAAGACTCGGACCGCCTGAACTTAGCACGTATTTACTTGTTGAAATTTTAAGGGACTGAAATTTTTCTGGGGATGCGAGATACTGTTGCCAGCGTCACAGTCTTGGATTGACGGAACTCTCGTATTGTCATCGGGTAGTTCATGCTGCACTACTTGCATGCCACCATAGCGCCGTAGAGTTAAGTATTTCCACATATGGCGCTGAACGCCTGGGTTCGAATCCTGGCGAGAACATCAGAAAAAAATTTTCGGCGGTGGTTATCTCCTCTTAATGCTGACGACATTTGGGAGGTACTGTAACATTTGATATGGCATCCATGTAAAAACTTCTCAACACCGTTCGGACTCGGCCATAAAATAAAGGCCCCTTATCATGAGCTTTAACATGAATCGGACAGCACTCATTGATATGTGAGAAGTTTGTCCCTGTTCCTTTATGGTATATTCATGGGCAAATTTGCCGTTCATGCTACACTGATGGATCAAAGCTGAAGGACAGAACAGGTATGGGGGTGTCCTCATTGAGAACTCAGAGACTGAGGTCTGTTTTCAGCTGCCTGACAATGTTTTTTACGGATTATGTTGAGTGGTACGGTCTTAACGCGAAGGCGTCAAGTGTGAATATCTCTACGGAAAGTAAGTCGGTTATAACAAGCAGGAGCGTAGTCGTGGAAGGTCTTGGATGGTAAGAAGATGTTTAGCGACTTCCCTGAGGATGGCAAAATCCTCTTGGTTTTGGTGCCGGGCTACAGCGGAATACAGAATGAGAGGGCAGATGACTTGGCTATAGGGGCAGAAGGCAACGCTCAATAAAATTGATAAACGCAAAGCCTTTCAGGGCAACGTAGTCCGTGTTAGGTAGGTGGTTGCAGAGCAAGCATATAGCACTGTGATGATAAAAATCCTATTGGGGGATCTGGATCATTAGAAGAGTAGACAAGTACTGAGAGGAAATAGGAAGTAGGTGACTATAGGGAAGAGGTGAGCATGTCCGCCTTGTGGCACCTCCCGTTCCGTCAACAAATTTCAGGAGATCTCACAGAGGTATGTTCGTAAGATCGCCCAGATCGTAGAAGAACCGCCTCCCCAGGAAAGGAAAGTCTGCGTCCCTGCAGACCCGGACATGAACATACCCGGTACGGAATAGCTATGAGCACCACACAGACTGGAACATTGAGTTCCAATTTTTGTGGTTTTCATTGCTGTCACCAGAAGCTTAGCTGCGAGTTACCGGGCGCGTCCACAGATTGCGGATAGTAGAATGCTTCATAAGGAGTAGCTGCAACGACAGTAGCAGACAATTAGCGGTATGGAGCGGAAAGTCTCAGTGACAGGCCGGACAGCACCGGCTCTAGCACGAATACTGAGTGTCTATGATGCTCGATATGACAAGGCGAGTTATTGGCGTCTTCAAATAACCAATGGCCAACCTGTTTCCGCGACGATCGGTCCTTTGGGTCGGAACGAGCCTGCTCACCTGCAGGAGCTCTGCATGAAAATGTGGCTACAACAACAACATAAACATAGTATTTAATAGTCTCCTCCTTATCAAGGCAACTCCTGCAAAGTCATTGAGCGGTATTCCCATGCTCCATGAGATCTATGCTACAGTGGCCGGTTATGAATCCTGTAAAGCTACTCATCAAAGTTTTATCGAACGGCAGTAAATTCCTCGTCCTCCGCCAATCGATGACATGCTTGAGCGCCCCAGTTCGGCAATTATTCACCGAGTCCCATTTTGCCACCTACGCGGCTCTAGCCATCTCTTCTTCTGTGCTTAATAGTTCGACGAATGGCACGTAGGCAAGATCGGTGACTGGTTCGCGCGGCGCAGACGAACCCCCTACTGGTGCATTTGTCCGCCCCCTCATTTCCTGAAATTTGCTCATGTCCGGGAACCCATGCCAACTTCACATCGTGGACACGGAGCCTATCCAGGGACTCCAAACAATCTGCCACATACCTCGACCTTACCATCATTGAACCCAAGGTCTTAAGGTCGCCATACTGTCCACATTAATCCTGAGTTTTGAGGGGCATATTCATCGATTTCTTGTCGAACGCCAATAACTACCTCCTTTGGTCGATGGCAGGCCAGAGCGCCCTAGCAACCATCCGCCGAGTCCCATTTTGTCACCGATGTCGCTTTGGCCATTTCTTCTACTAAGTTTAGTAGTTAGACAAATTGCACGTAGGCAAGATCGGTGACTGGTTCGCCCTGCGCAGCTAACCTTTCCTGGCGCATTCATCCGCCCCCTCATTTCCTGGAATCTCCTCATGTCCGGGAGCCCATGTCAACGTCACATCGTCGACTAGAAGCCTTTCCAGGGACTCCAATCAATTTGCCATACACCTCAACCTCGCAGCCCTCGAACCCAAGGCCTTAAGCGCTGACATACTGTCCGCATTAATCCTGAGTTTTGAGTGCGTTAAATCTCTTACCAGAATTTCTCTTGCGGCTACTGTAATGGCAAAGACTTCTGCCTGAAAGACCGTACACTCGTCCGGCAGTCTCAGAGACATACCGATATTGAGTGTGGCGGAGTGGACCCTCAATCCAATCCCTGACTTCATCTTGGAACCATCATTGAAGATCGAGGTCTCATATTCCTCAAACACAGCATTCGCCGTGCGTTCATCCCTCCCAGGAAGACGAATCCTGAATGGCACCGGTGCCAGGCAGTCGGAGATCCTTCTCGTTCTTCCCTCCGCATCCAGAATGCAACTGTGGCCGTAACTGTCCTCCTGCAGCATATCGAGCTCCGTAAGCCTAAGGCCCCATTGGGGCCTATATTCCACACTGCGAATATAGACCCCATTCGTCGGCAGGCCATTCACTGGACCTTTTCAATTTCTCTCATATAAGCCCTCTTTTCCACAGCCTTCCACCGTAGGTCAGTACTGGTCTCGCAATGGCCTTATGTATTCAGTAAATTATCTTGGTGATTAATCCCCATTTCCTACCGAACATCCTACTGCAGGAGTAAAAAGCACACAATCCCTTGCGGCATCTTGCCTTGTTATTCCTTACGCCAAGGTATTTCGCCTGCTTCGACAGCTGCAGGGTGAGATTCCGTTCAAGTACGGGAGTCTGAAATCCAGTATCTTGTATATGCATGTGAAGAGCACCAGCTTGGTCTTCCTTAGGTTTGTCCAATCTTCTAAGTCAACCTTCCATGATCTCGCTGATGGTCGACAGAAACCTGCCTCGGACCAGCAACACGATGTCGGATAGCGTTGCTGATCCGACCCTAAGACATTTTAGGGTCGGAAATCGATATTTCCATGTGTTGCAAACAGAATGACAAAACGAATACACCCCCGACCTTCGGTGGGGGTGCCTAAAAAGTCACCCATTTTATATCGAATTCCTAGTGCCTTCTGCAATACTTCCTTAGACCAACCTGTTCAGTTGTTGTTGTTATCGCCGTAACCACATTTTCATGTGGAGGTGGCGATCCTCGTCAAGCTCCTGTAAGTGAACAAGCTCGTTCCAGTCCAAAGGACCGATTGCCACGGTAACAGGGTGGCCATTGTTTATTTAAAGGCGATAATAGCTCGCCTTGTCATATCGAGCATCGTAAGCACTCAGTATTTTTGCAAGAGCCGGTGCCACCCGATCTCACATTGAGACTCTCCGCATGATACCGCTGATTTTCCGCGACTGCAGTTACGGCTACTCCGGATGGAGCATTCCACTATCTGCAACCTGTGGACGCGCCCGCTAGCTCGCAGCTAAGCTGCTCGTGACAGCAATGAACACCACACAGATCGGATCTCAATGTTCTAGCTTGTGCGGTGCTCACAGCTATCCAGTGCCGGGAACCTGTTCTTTTCTATTTCTGTCTGCAAATGTGAATTCGCCCATGAACATTCCACTAAGGAACAGGGACAAACATCTCACATATCAATGAGGCGGTTCAATGATGGCGGTCCCGTGTTTGCTCTTGGATTAAGTCCTAAGATTTGCAGGCGTAAACAACGAGTCTTTCAGGGCCTGCATGATCCTTTTGACCATCATATTAATGTGCTTCACAGTTTCCACTTTCTTTACAGGCCTGCAAGGAATAGTGCTGTGTGCTGAAACTTATCCCAGTCCGTTTTCCTTTTGGCTTTAGCCAGGTGATAACGTCTGCAATATCTTCATCAAGCCTGAAAGCTAATGTGCACCTCTATAGGCAAGCAAATTTTAAGTCCTATTCTACAGTGACGATTTTGGAAGACCTCCTCCAAGTGTTTGTTGTTGTTATAAATACAATGGTGTCCAAAACTGCATTTGTTATTCAATCCACTTGCAATGCCAACAAACCATTGAAGAATAATTATTTAACAAAATATCTCTTCCGTACAACAATGTGACATCTATTGTATTTAGATTGTGGCTATTAATTACGAAATTAACACCCAATGTTTGGGGAGAAAATCAGCGCCATAATGGGCCAAAACTCAATTATAATAATTTAATTACAATGAATTTATTCGATTGCTGGCTACATTTCAATTTCAAGATGACTAAAGCTTACATGGCCCACACAAACTGTTCGAACACGTCTAAATACTCTGGCATGATTTAAATGATAATAAATGGTGTATTTTACTATAAAACTATGCAGTGGCAGCAGCAGCATCACCAGGTCAAATTACAGATGAGTGTGGGCCTAACTGACAGGGGGCGTTATATTATTTTTGGTAAAAGTTGTAATATAACTGCATAGCAATTACTGTTTGGCGATTTTAAATCAACAATTTCCATGATGTGATATTTCCTTTGGAGACTAACCGAGACAAGTGCTACAAGGGACGTAGTGTAACTGCAATTACCTTAGTTGGTGAACCTTAGTGTGGGCCCGAGTTCAGAAGCCAGATATTAGATGCTTAAAGCTAACAATTTTGGGCCTACCAATGCGCATGATGTAGCAGAAACTTAAATGAAGAGAAGTTTACTATGGCTAAAGACCACACAAATGTCACCACCATTGGAGAGGGAACAAGTGAGAGCGTGCTCAGTTCGGCCGGGCCGAATCTTATATACCCTCCACCATGGCTCGCATTTGTCGAGTTCTATGAGCGGTATCTCTTTTTAGGCAAACATAGAATATTGAATAAGAACTGTTATGCTATATCAAGTTATAGTCCGATTCAGACCATATATGAATGCTGAACATTTTAGAAGTCATTGTGAAATATTTCAGTTCATTCGGATAAGAATTGCGCCTCGTAGGTGCTCAAGCAGCAAACTCGGGAGATAGGATTATATGGGAGCAGTATCAAGCTATTGATCGATTCAGACCATATTAGACACGTATGTTGAAGGTCATGAGAAAAGCCGTTGTACAAAATTTCTGCCAAATCGGATGAGAATTGCGCCCTCTAGAGGCTCAAGAAGTCAAGATCCCAGATCGGTTTATATGACAGCTATATCAGTTTATGTACCGATTTGCGCCATACTCGGCACAGTTATAGAAAGTCATAACAGAACACCTCATCCAAATTTTTAGCCAAATCGGATGAGAATTGCGCGCTCTAAAGGCTCAAGAAGTCAAGACCCAAGATTGGTTTATATGACAGCAATACCAGATTATAAACCGAATTAAATAATACTTAACGCAGTTGTTGGAAGTGATACCAAAACACTACGAGCAAAATTTCAGTCAAATTGGACGAGAATTGCGCCCTCTAGAGGTTCAAGAAGTCAAGACCCAAGATCGGTTTATATGGCAGATATACCAAAACATGGACCGATTTGAACCATACTTAGCGCAATTGTTGGAAGTGATACCAAAATACCGAGTCAAATCGGACGAGAATTGCGCCCTCTAGAGGCTCGAGAATTGCGCCCTCCAGAGGTCCATGTTTTGGCAGCTATACCGATTTAGCCCATATACAATACCAACCGACCTATACAAATGAAAAGTATTTGTGCAAAATTTCAATCGGCTAGCTTTACTTCTTCGAAAGTTAGCGTGCTTTCGACAGACAGACGGACGGATGGACGGACATGGCTATATCGACTTAGAATGACACGACGATCAAGAATATGTATACTTTATTGGGTCTCAGATGCATATTTCGAGGTGTTACAAACAGAATGACGAAATTTGTATATCCCCATCCTATGGTGGAGGGTATAAAAAGAGTTGAGATTTTTATACCCTTCACTGTAGGTTGGGGGTATATTCATTTTGTCATTCTGCTTGCAACACATCGAAATATCCATTTCCGACCCTATAATGTATATATATTCTTGATCAGCGTAAAAATCTAAGACGATCTAGCCATGTCCGTCCGTCTGTCTGTTGAAACCACGCTACAGTCTTTAAAAATAAAGATATTGAGCTGAAATTTTGCACAGATTCTTTTTTTGTCCATAAGCAGGTTAAGTTCGAAGATGGGCTATATCGAACTATATCTTGATATAGCCTCCAGATAGACCGATGCGCTGATTTAGGGTCTTAGGCCCATAAAAGCCACATTTATTATCCGTTGTCGCCGAAATTTGGCACAGTAAGTAAGTTAAACCCTTCAACATCTTTCTTCGATTTGGTTCAGATCGGTTCAGATTCGGATATAGCTGCCATATAGACCGATCTCTTGATTTAAGGTTTTGGGTCACTAAAGTGCGCATTTATTGACCGATGTCGCCAAAATTTGAGACAGTGAGTTGCGTTAGGCCCTTCGACATCCTTCTTCAATTTAGCCCAAATCAGTTCAGATTTGAATATAGCTGCCATATAGACCGATCTCTTGATTTAAGGTTTTGGGGCCATAAAAGGCGTCCGATTTCGCCGAAATTTGGCACAGTGAGTTAAATTAAACCCTTCGACATCCTTCTTCAATTTAGCCCAAATCAGTTTAGATTTGGATATAGCTGCCATATAGACCGATCTCTCTATTTAAGGTTTTGGGCCCCTAAAAGCCGCATTTATTATCCGATGTCGCCAAAATTTGAGACAGTGAGTTGCGTTAGGCCCTTCTACATCCTTCTTCAATTTAGCCCAAATCAGTTCAGATTTGAATATAGCTGCCATATAGACCGAAATCTCGATTTAAGATTTTGGACCCATAAAAGGCGCATTTATTGTCCGATTTCATCGAAATGTGGGACAGTGAGTTGTCTTAGGCTCTTCGACATTTTTCTGAAACTTGGCCCAAATCGGTCCAGATTTGGATATAACTCCCATATAGACCGATATCTCGATTTAAAGTCTTGGCCCCATAAAAGGCGCATTTATAATCCGATTTCACTGAAATTTGACACAGTGACTTATGTTAGTCTTTCCGACATCCGTGTCTTATATGGTTCAGATCGGTTTATTTTTAGATATAGCTACTTTAAAGTTCAATATGTTGTTATACACAATTGTACAATGATTTGTACTTATTAGCATTTGGACCAAACCGGAACATATTTCGATATAGCTGCTATGGGGCATAAGGTATGCATTTTTATCCGAGTTGGTGGGTATCCAAAGTTCGGCCCGGCCGAACTTAACTCCTTTTTACTTGTTTTTTCAGATTTTGAATCCAAGTTTTCAGCATCTTAGGCTGACATAAATGAGTTCGAATCCTGGCTGACGCTAAACGCCTGAGCTCGAATCCTGCCTGACGCTGAACGCCTTAGTTCGAATCCTGGCGGGACTATGGAAAAACATTTTCAGCGGTGGTTTTCCCCTTTTAATGCTGGCAACATTTGTGAGGTACTATGCTATGTAAAAACTTCTCTCTTAAGAGGTGTCTCACTGCGGCATGCCGTTCGGACTCGGCTATAAAAAAGAGGCCCCTTATCATTGAGCTTAAATTTGAATCGGACTGTACTCATTGATATGTGAGAAGTTTGCCCCTGTCACGTAGTGGAATATTCATGGGTAATATTTGCATTTACAATCAACCTCATTGTGATTTCTTGGTGAAAATTAAACCGACGATCCCACACTGATAAGCAGAATAAGCTCGCAACAACTTCAGCAATTTCAATTTACACCGGTATTCACAAAAGTTAACGCAGCTTTAAAAAAAATTTATTTGACAGATTTTCTTTAAAGTACTACAAATAAACCTACCGGTCGATACGGGATAACGATATGAGCACCACACAGGCTGGAACTTTGAGCTACGACTTGCGTGGTGTCCACTGTTATCACTGGAAGCTTAGCTGAAAATTACCGGGCGCGTACACAGGATGCGGATAGTGGAAAGCATCGTTTTTATGGGGAGGAGCTGCAAATGCGGAAGCTGGCAGTGAGCGATTTTGGAGAGGAGAGTCTCAGTGATGTGTCAGGTGGCATTGACTCTTACTTAAATACTGAGTGCCAATGACAAGACAAGGCGAGTTATTGGCGCCTTCAAATAACCTATGGCCAACATCAGCGTCTGTTCCCAGATTGGGGGCGGCTGGAGGCGAGCGTCGGATCTTGGAGCGAGCGGCTCGCGACATCGAAAATATATGTGCGATCCCACAAAACCCACGCGGGTATATTAGGGTATAGACCGATTTGGACGGTACTAGGCACAGTTGTTGAAAGGTATAACGGAACACTATGTGCAATATTTCAGCCAAATCCCCCAAAAATTGCGGCTTCCTGAGGCTCAAGAAGTCAAATCGGGAGATTGGTTTATATGGGAGTTTTGGACCGTACTTGGCACAGTTGTTGGAAGTTGTAATAAAACATTTCAAGCCAAATTTCAGGCAAATCGAACAAAAATTGGGGCTTACAGGGGCTCAAGAAGTCAAATCGGGAAATCGGTTTATATGGGAGCTATATTAGGTTATAGATCGATTCGGACCGTACTTGTCACAGCTGTTGAAAGTCGTAGTGGAACACCGCATGCAAAATTTCAGCCAAATCAGACAAAAATTGCGGCTTGTAAGGGCTCAAGAAGTCAAATCGGGAGATCGGTTTATATGGGAGCTATATCAGGTTATAGACCGATTTGGACCTTACTAGGTACAGTTGTTGGAAGTCATAGCGGAACATTATGTGCAAGTTTTTAGCCAAATCGGACAAAAAATGCGGCTTCCTGAGGCTCAAGAAGTCAAATTGGGAAATCGGTTTATAAGAGAGCTATATCAGGTTATAGACGGATTTGAACCGTACTAAGCACAGTTGTTGGAAGTCATAGCAGAACACCATGTGCAAAATTTCAGCCAAATCGGATGAAAATTGAGGCTTCCAGGAGCTCAAGAAGTCAAATAATGAGATCGGTTTATATGGGAGCTATATCAGGTTAAAGATGGATTTGGACGGTGCCAGACATACTTGTTGGAAGTCACAGCGGAAAAATATTTGCAAAATTTTATCCAAATCGAAAGAAAATTGCGGCTTTTAAGGGCTCAATAAGTCAAATCGGGAAACCGGTTTATATGGGAGCTATATCAGATTTTTGACCGATTTGAACTGTACTTGGCACCGTTGTTGGAAGTCATAACAAAACACTATATGCATAGTTCTAGCCAAATCGGACAAAAATTGCGGCTTCCAGGGTCTCAAGAGCTTAAATCGGAAGATCGGTTTGTATGGGAGCTATATCCAAATCTGAACCGATAAGGCTCATTTGCAATTCCCAATGACCTTCATCAATAGTAAGAATCTATGAAAAATTTCAAGCGGCTAGCTCTACGCGTTCGACCGCTATCGTGATTTTGACAGATGGTCCGACGTACGGACATGGCTATATCGACTCAAAATGTCAAGACGATCAAAAATATATATACGTTATGGGATCCTAGATCAATACTTCGTATACCCCCATCCATCGGTAGAAATAAATGTGAGATTCTTAGGCCGCAAGACTATTACCATTCAATATATCCTTAAACTTTGCTTTGGTAAACTTTTTCTTTACCCACTCTATTGTGGTGTGGAATGTAACACAAAGACTCCCTTGCTCTGTGTAAGGTTATATCATCTTTGATAATCATAGAAGCATTTGGGTGACATTTTGATTATTGACTTGAGAGCACACATACAACAAGCTAAAGCTCGGATATTGAACAATAATTTACAATGACAGTTTTCGATTCCATTGTTATTTAGTGACACAGAGTGTAGGCGTCACAGCGCTTGTGGTCCCATACGTCCATACACAAAACAAACTAATCCACACATTGTCGTATACATAAATACAGAGAGAGGAGAAGACTAAAAGTCATTCGGTGATATAGATGACGAGAGACAAGTTTTCACCAAGCCCAGTGGCACAGTGCATGCAAGTGTGCTATAAATGGAAGGTGGAATGTTTTAAAATTCAGCGAAATCGTTTGGTAAGTGAAACCATTTATAAGTGAAACATCGTAAATCGTTAGATTGGTGTATATGGCAGCTATATCCAATAATGGTCAGGTCTTACATAGCACTCAGCGACGAATTTCAGCGAAATCGGATAATAAATGAGGCTTCTATGGATCTTAAATCATACCTCAGGAGATCGGTTTATATGGGAGCTATATCAAGATATCATCCGATCTTAACCATAATCGGTCCGATCTTAACCATATTCGATGCGGATACGGATCGAGGATTCTAAGACACTTCATTGTGCCAATTATCAGCGCCATTGGGACCTTAATTCGGGAAATCGGTATATATGGCAGCTATAAACAAATCTTGGCCGATCTGTATCAATGTTGAGGAACCTTATAAAACTCTCTACGCTGAATTTCGATAATATCGAGCATCGAATGCCCGATATATGACAGATATATCCAAATATTGACCGTTCGACATGTTCTGCATGGACGACAAGAGGCCTAACACAGCTCTCTGCAGCGAATTTCAGCGAAATCAATATTGTCCGATTTTGCGTTTTATATTTTAGGATTGGGATTTTAGGATTAGGATAAAGCTCGCATATAAACCGATCTCCCGATTATACTTCTTGAGCCTCTAGAGGGCGCAATTCTTATCCGATTTGGTTAGCTTCTTGGGAAACTAGCAACGTGGGTATACCACTACCCAGCAAAAATTTTTTATTAAATTGGAACCACTAACAATTCTGTGAGCTCTACCATGAAGCGCAAATATTTCTTGTGCTGAACTCAGCATTACTTTTCGTAATTATGTTAGGGAAGAGTGTAAAAATTCTAACGCGAAGGATTTTTCCGATGGAAAAAACTGAAGTGTTGAACCTAGCGCAATTTCGGTGCACTAGCGTATGCGGATGTTTCTTTATCTGCATATAGGCACTCCTTTATGGAAGCATTTGTTTTGTAATGACATTTGACATATGACAGACCTATATAACGATTTTAAATAGGAGATTACCTATTCTCCATTGCTTGTAAATGCTTGTAAATGCGCTGACTGCATACATAGTGAAAGCGCATTCAAGTTGGACATCTATATATACAAAAGAGTTGCGTGACTGACTGACTAACTGACCTACTGATCATCACCAAGTCCAAACGGCTAAAGCTAGAACCATGAAATCTTGCACGAATGTTGGTCTTGGGTCATAGGCTCGGGGTAAGGCCAGATTTGGTGATATTCGTACGTTTATGTACTAAAAAGTACCAAAGAGTACGAAATGGTACATATTTGCCCAGAGCGAACAGAGAGCGCTAGAATTATTTTCTTGGGCTTTAAAGGGCGTCTCGAAAAAATAAGGCTTGGTCAAAAAAAAATTCTGGAAAATCGTACCGTAGGTGAAAGAGATAATACATTTAGTACCGCAATTGGTACTACTTGGTACTTTCTTTGTAAACTGAAATAGAGCTTTGCATTTTTGGAACTTAGGTACACTACGACAACCTTAATCGGGTGACTATAAGAGTTTTTGGAAATTTGTACATATAGGTACTAAAATAAGTACCAAAAAAAGTACGAAATGGGTGAACTTTGTACAGGGCGTATGGATAGAGGCAGAATTTTAAAGCTTGACTTAAAACACATCTGGTGCAAAAGGATGAGGTTGAAAAGAAACAAGTAAAAGTGTGCTAAGTTCGGACGGGCCGAATCGTGGGAACCCACCACCATGCATTCTGCTAAAATATGGGAGCCATATCTGGTTATAGACCGATTTGCACCGCACTTGGTACAATTGTTGAAAGTCATATTGAAACAATATACAGCGGTCAAAAAAAGTATTCATCATTCAATGTTTTTTTTTTTAATAAGTCTACAAAAGACAATTGGAATAAAAACATATTAAACTAATGATGCAGTAGTGCTTGTGTGATATATATGTACACAATTTCATTGTTTTTAAAGAAAAAAATAGTATTTATTGGAACAAAAAGGGCCATTTTACAGCTGAACACAAAAAATTAAACAAAAAAAGTATTCATCATTGCAAAAAAACAAAAAAATAAATAACATAATTTAATAAAATTAATTCTTTGTTATTCGACCACCGCGTCTTATAACTTCTTTTAAACGGTTTGACATCGATTGGACTAATTTAGCGGTTATATTTTAGTCTATATTAGTCCATTCCTCCATTATCACCTGTTGCATTTGACTCTTGCTCGAAAAATTGCGCGTTCTCAATTTGCGTTCGAGATGTTCCCAAAGATGTTCAATTGGGTTCAAGTCGGGACTTTGAGGAGGAGTTTTAATGACTTTGGGGCAGTTATACAGCATCCACATCTTGGTATTTAAAGCAGAATGTTTGGGGTCATTATCTTGATAATATTGAAAGTTATTACCAAGCCCAAGTTTTACAGCACTATCTTTTAAATTCCTCTTTAAAATGTCAATGTAATACTTATGATCCATTACTCCATTAATAATTTCAAGATTTCCCGCTCCTGAAGCCGCCATACACCCCCAAACCATTAAACCACCTCCACCATGTTTTACAGTAGCAACTGTGTTTCGTTCTTCAAGCTCTGTATTTGGTTTTCTGTACGCTATGACCTTTCCATCGCACCCAAAAAGATTAAACTTGCTCTCGTCTGCAAAAATGACTGTTTTCCAAAATGATTCGGGCTGTTTTACATACATTTTTGCGAAGTTTAGCCTTTTCACTCGGTTTATTTTATTTATAAAGGGCTTCTTACGTGCAGTTCTTCCTCTGTAACTATGCCTTTTGAGTGTATTTCGAATTGTTTGTGTAGTAACTTCCTTCCCTAAATATTCCATAGTGTTTTTACGAAGAATGGTCGCATTTGTCTTCGGAGTTTTCTGAACTTGCCGCACTAGCCAACGCACATCTCCAACTGAAAGTGCTTTTGGTCGACCAGATCTTGGTTTATTGTCAACAGTTTTCGTTTCTGTCCACTTTCTGATGATGGATTGCATAGTAGATCGTGGTCTATTTAATATTTCACTGATAGTTTTTTGAGTTAAACCATTCCTGTGGTGTTTTATTATCAAAACTTTTACCTCATCAGAAACCTCGTTTTGCTTACGACCCATTTTGACAAAAACTATATTTTCAATGAAATTAAATATTTGCTGTCAAGGGCAAAGCCTCCTTTACTAAATAAAACAGAAAAGGGGGATTCCCAAATAATATTTGAATTTGACTTTGATGATAGCACATCAATGATGAATACTTTTTTTGTTCTGTTTTTGGTGTTATTATATAAAATTGCATTTTTTGCGCTAATTAAATTTATTTTTTGAATTTATTTTAAAATATATTACGAAAAATAAACTATTGCATAAAACTGCATTATTTGTTTACTTTAAATTTTCTTCAATTACCCAAAATAAGTGAACTTATTATCAATTTTGCTAATGATGAATACTTTTTTTGACCGCTGTATGCAAAATCGGGTGATCGGTTTATACGGGAGCTATATCATAATCTGAACAGCTATGGCTCTTTTGCAATCCGGCTGGCTTTACGCGTTCGACAGCTATCGTGATTTCTACAGACGAACGGACAGGGCTAGATCGACTCAGCAAACATTTTCTGCTGTTTCCAAATGGTAAAAAGTTCAAAAATTTCTTAATATTTCAACCATTTTTGTATTCCATTTTGCATGAGGTGTTTTGTTATGATGTCCAACAACTATGTTAAGTTTGATTCAAATCGATCCATAACCTGATATAGCTGTCATATAAACCGATCTAGGGTCTTGATATTTCAGCCTCTAGAGGGCGTAATTCCTATCCGATTTGGCTGAAATTTTGCATGAGGTGTTTTGTTATGACTTCCAACAACTATTCTAAGTATGGTTCAAATCGGTCCATAACCTGATATAGCTGTCATATAAACCGATCTAGGGTCTTGATTTTTCAGCCTCTAGAGGGCGTAATTCCTATCCGATTTGGCTGAAATTTTGCATGACGTTTCTTGTTATGATTTCCAACAACTGTGCTAAGTATGGTTGAACTCAGTGCATAACCTGATAGAGCTGCCCTATAAACCGATCTGGGATCTTGACTTCTTGAGCCTCTAGAGGTCGCAATTATTGTCCGATTTGGCTGAAATTTTGTACAACGACTTCTCTCATAACCGTCAACATACGTGTCAATTATGGTCTGAATCGGTCTATAGCCTGATAGCCTGATACACTGATACAAACTGATCTCCCTATTTTACTTCTTGAGACCCTAAAGAGCTGAAATTTTATACAATAATTTTTACTATGGTCTCCATCGTTATCGTTATCGTCCGATTCAGGCCATAATTGAACATTCAGTTCATCGGACGATAACTTAATATTATAGCTCCAATAGCATAGAAATTCTTTCCTTTTTTCATATGTATGCCTAAGAGAGATACCGGGAAAAAAACTCGACAAATGCTATCCATGGTGGAGGGTATATAAGATTTGGCCCTGAACTTGGCACCCTTTTACTTGTTTTTGTTTCATTACCACAGTGCACTCTTTTGGTGTATGACAATTACTCCCACATGGAGAAATGTAGAGATTGCCTCTTTACATTGTACCATAAAAGTCCACGCACGAGCACACTCATAACACAGTACTTGCATAAATTTATTTTCCATTAAAATTCACATCACATTTAAGAGACATTTCGAATGCTATTTAAGGCTATCGGTTGCATAACAAATCTTCTATTCGCACTAATCAAGGAAATGCATCGGAAAAAACAGAAAATACAGAAACACCAGAAAGGAGAAGACAAGAAGTTAAGCAGCAACAAGGATAAAAGAAAAATACACATTTCCTAATGAATTTATTAATTCAATGGTTTATCCATTCAAGAGTGAAACTCAATAGAGAAAAGCTTTTTGCAGATGTTGTTCTAGAAAATGGGGAGAAAAAAAATTTCAAATAAAGTGAAACATTTGTATACAAAAGATGGAAAAATTGATAGGATCAGAAAAAAAAGTACAAAAACATAATTCAGAACAGAATCTTAAGTTTAAGTTGAAAAACAAGAATTAGTAATAAGATAGAGCAAAGCAAAGGAATAAAAAAAGAAAATAATTATACAATAATATCAACTCTAAGGAAAATATCAAATCCTTAGGAAACTGATAGGCAAATCACCTTAGGAGACTAAGTACTTCTTTGAAAGGGAAATCAACTAAATGTTTATGTACAAGTCCATTTTAAAATAATTGAGTGCAGATGGAAATGCCCATGAATATTCCATTAGAAAACAAGCAAACAAAATAGTTGATAATAATCTGGATAACAGCAGATAATCATCTGATTAAAATCTGGTAATCAGCTGGATACCAGCTGACTATCATCTGCATAGCAGCCGACTATCAGCTGGATTTTTGAACTTTTTTTGAACAGCTGGAACTTTGGATACCCACCACCTCGGGTATATATATAAACCCACTTTCGTCACAACCCGGTGAAAATTGGTTACACAATGCAGCCAAATTCGGCACGGACATTGAGTGGTCTAACAAATATAAGTCAATGTTCAATTTTGTAGAGCAAAATATTGGTCTTTTTGGCAGCAATATCCAAGTATAAACCGATCTGAATCATATAAGACGCGGATGTCGAAGAGCCCACCATAAGCCAATGCGTCCAATTACAACGAAATAGAATAATAAAAGCTCTTTTTAAAGGGCCAAATTAATCGATAGATCGTTCTATATGGCACCTATAACCAAATCTGGACTGATATGGACCAAAAACAAACAAGGATATATATTTTATTCAAGTCCCGAGGACTCATATACAAGTAACATTTTCAGACAATAAATCTGCTAAATTGGAAGATCGGTCTATATGACAGCTATATCTATATAGTCTGATCTGACTCATTTTTGGGTTGGATGTCGGAAGTCTTAAAAAAGTCACTCTTTCAAATTTCAACGAAATCGGATAGAAAAATAAAGTTTTTGAGGGCGTCGGACCCCTCATCGGCAGATCGCTCTATATGGCAGCTACGTTTAATTATAGTCCGAACCATATTTGGGTTGGATGTCGGAAGTTTTAAAAAAAGTCACTGTTTCAAATTTCGGCGAAATCGGGTTATAAATAAAGCTTTTATGGGCGTCAGATCCCTTATCAGCTGATCGGTCTATATGACAGCTATATCTAAATATAGTCCGACCTGAACCATATTTGGGTCAAATATCGGGGAGTCCTAAAACTACTCACTGTTTCAAATTTCAGCGAAGTCGGTTAAAACTAAAGCTTTTATGGGCTTCAGACCCCTTATCGGCAGATCGGTCTATATGGCAGCTATATCCAAGTATAGTCAAATTTAGCCCGTTCAAGAACATAACGAGCGTGCATCAAAAAGACGTATCTGTGCCAAATTTTAGCTCAATATCTCAATTTTTGAAGGCTGTAGAGTGAAACGTATTGAGGAAACGTGATGCGTTAAATCGGCCCACCTTCGTCTTCCGCGTGAACACGCATATTTCAGTCTTCTCTGGGTAAACATTGAGACCTCTGGGTCTAGTCCAGTCATATGCCATATACAAGACCCTTTCGGCCTTCTGCATAACTGGTTCGGATTCTTACCCCTTAGAAGTATTACTACATCGTCTGCGTAGCAGACGGGTTCAAATCCCTCCTCAGTCAGCATCCGTGGTTGTGGTTATAGCAGAGTGTTGTACACGAAGGCGCCAGCCCTTGCCGATGAAGAATTTCATCGGGTCAATCCGGTACATACAACCGGCTGCCATGGGATTGATTTATAGTGGTCACCCATAGGAGTGGCTATAAAATGCCCCCTGTGGCGTGCCTTGTGCCACTTTCTCCCTTAAATTTATGTCGTGGGTCTCACAATTTATCAGCCTGTTCCTAAGCATATGGTTTATCCAATCTCTAAGGACCGGGTCCACCCGGTACTGGTTTCCGGTGTCTCCGTGAGTTCCGTCATATCCTGCGAAAAATGGGTTTTCATCAAAAGCCTCAACATGTGCTCCGTTGTCTCTGCTCTCACTCTCCCATGTCGTTTACTAAAGTTTCAGTTTGGACATGGGTTTTTGAGAGAAACTTTTTCATCTTGGCGGCGTTATTAACGCTATCGACCTGTTCGAAGAAAAGCTTTCAGGAGGCACGTTGTAATACACAACCCAATATATTTCCGCTTTTTTTGAAGAGCTCTGTTAGAAAGTATGCGGACCTCTTTCTCAATATTGAGATTCTTCCCGGTCATCCAGGGTTTTTCTTAGGCTGATTTCCTTTCCCGAAGAGGACAACTATCTTCGAAAGACCCCACCAGTGCAGTCGTAATCCTGTTACACGGCTAAATAACCAACAAACGTCGCCAGCATAAGTGAATATGAAATGTCTTCCCAGAATGCGAACCCAGTTTTTCAGCATCATAGGCGGACATAGTAACCTCTGCTTACGGCAATATGGCAAAATTCTATATAAAATTACAATTTTTCCCTATTGAACTTAGGCACGTTTCTCCTTTTATCAGCGAAGACACAACTCACAGTTGACTTATGAAATAATTTTTTTATTCTTTGCTGCCCTTTGTTGCCACCGTTTAATATATGTTTGTGCAAAAGATTTTTTTTTATCAAGCGAAAAACTAATAAGGTTCTGTAAATAGGAGAACACACGCGCGCACCCACAGCCATAGCCACACAAACGCACATAGACCAAACCAAATTGAGCCTCAAAGTAGGCAATTAATTTCATTTAATTGTTTGCCAAAAAGCCGGCAAAGGATTTCATTGTTTGTAATGTCATTTATTAGGATTTTAATTAGGCCTTCATAAAATCAATTTCATAAGCCTTCATAGCGCGTTTGTCGTATGAAGACCCCACAAGCTGTTTGCTTCTTTATTTATACGATTAAAGCCAAAAATTAAAAGTCATTTGCAATCATGCTTCGAAGAAGGCACTCGCAAATAAAGAAACCCAATCTTAACGGAAAATTAATTAGAGGGTAAGTGATAAGATTTTCTAACACAATCAACTTTAATACTGGGAAGGGAATTATAAGGCGTAGCGAGTTTTTTTTTTTGTCAGAAAAACTGTTCTACAGAAAAAAATTTTAAAAAATTAATATTAATGAAACATAAAAACAACGCTAAGATCGGCCGGGCCGAATCTTAAAAACCCACCACCCTAGATTCTACTAACAATTTACACAAACAAGCTAATGCATTTGTCAGACCTATAGTGCTATATGGTGTTGTGCTCTGGTGGACAGCTATTCAAAAACTCAATACTCAACCGAATCCAAAGGATGGCTTGTTTGTGCATCACAGCCGCACTGAGGACGACACCGCTGCCATTGTGGCGAGGCAAATTGATGCGACTACTGCTGTGAGGCTAAAGGAGCTTTCACTTTGGTCATGTGGCGGCTACGGACACTGTGATATCCTTGATACAATGTCCGATGTTAGAGGCAGTGTGGATAGGGTGTACCTGAGCCACTCTTGATTAAAAGTACTATACCACTATTCCTGATAGAACCGATTGCAACTACGATATCCCTGGTAATAGAAGTTATATAGATTTTTACACGGATGGCTTCCAACTTGACGACCAGGGAACTAGAACTGGTGGTATCGAGACTGCAGTGTGTCCGACCACTGCACTATGTATCAAGCGGAGATACTTGCATTAAGGAAGTGGTGGAATGGCTAAGATATAATGTCATAACGACAAATGGCGTAAGTCTCTTCTCAGACAGCCATCAAATCCCTGGAGAACGTATTTTTCAACACAAAAAAACGCCCTCGTCGCAGGTCTCTCAACGAGATGGCTAAACAGTTCAAAATTCATCTGTTCTACGTGCCGGGCCACAGCGATGTCCCAGGGAATTATAAAGCGGACGAACTTGGGAGACTAGTAATCACCTTACACATTCTAGAGGAACTGGAGTCTGTGGGTATGCGACATGTAAGCTTAGTTTTAAGGACCAAACCCGAAGGACAACGAGTGATAGATGGTCACAAAGAGGGGGCTGTGAACAGTCCAAAATTATGGGGCCTAATCTAGACTTGAAGAGGTCTACTGCTTTGCTGTCACCGGCTAGAACAGACGTCTCAGTCATGGTGTCCTCCATGAGAGGTCACTGTCTGATCGGGAAACATGCTGACCGACTGAAGGTTGCCAGTAACGACTAGGAAGGAACTAGTAGGAACTAAAAGGCATCTTCCTTCTTCTGTTCCTGTTGTATCACAATGGACGAAAACGTCTAAGTGAGTCTGGTGGCTTTTGTGGATTTCAGATCCTTAACCGGCAAATCGGTCTATATGGCAGCTATATCTAAATATAAGCCGATCTAAACCATATTTGGGTCGGATAACGGGAGTCATATTGCAACTCACTGATTTAAATTTTAGCGAAATCGGGTAATAAAAGCTGCTTTTATGGGCTTCAGACCCTTAACCGGCAGATAGGTTTCTATGGCAGCAATATCAAAATATTGTCCGATTTGGAACATAACCTAAGTGCAGTTAAAAGACGTACCTGAAACAAATTTCAGCTTAATATTTCAATTTTTGAAGGTTCACACCATATTTTTTACTAGTTTTTTTCGGTTTTATTCCACTGTGCTTTGGAGTTTTTTTATGACATTGCCTGACTTTCGCGGCTAACAGACACCAGTGCTTAGCTGGGGACACAATACCAGACATGAACCTGCTTAGAGACGTGGTATGGAAAATCTTGACGATTTGACGTTTTGAGCCCCCTGAAATAGATTTCCGGTTTGGTATCGTAGCGCAGAGGTTAACATGTCCGTCTATGTTGCTGAACGCCTGGGTTGGAATCATGGCGAGTACATCAGAAACAGTTAAAAAGGCATTAAGATCGGCTGGGACGAAATTTGGATACCCCCACATCGGGTATATATATAAACCACTTTTCATTCTAATCGGGTGAAAAATTCATTATTTCTGCATTCATACCAGTCCCATCGAAATATGGTTCGATTTAGACCAAATTTGTCATGGACATTGAGTGGTCTAATAAATACAAGTCAATTTTCAATTTTGTAGAACAAAATATTGGTCGTTTTGGTAGCTATATCCAAATAAAGGCCGATCTGGACTATATGGGACACGGATGTCGAAAGCCTAACATAAGTCAATGTGTCAAATTTCAGCAAAATCGGATAAAAATGCGCCATTTATGGCGCCAAGACCAGTGTTGCCACTCGAGAAAATTATTTCCTACAAATTTTAAGAAAAATCCAACAAAACCTACCAAATATTCTGCAAGCCAAAAATGTCATACATGTTTTTATACCTAGCACCGAAAATTTGGTAATTTTGCTATTCCATTTGCAACACATCAAATTATAAATTTTCAACCCTACAAAGTATGCATACTAGACGAACTGAACCCGTCAGTTTGTTGAAATCACTCTACAGCCTAAAGTTCTAATATGGCCTATATCTTTATATAGCACCATTGATACCGACTTACCGATAAGAAATCTTGAGTTAATACAAGTTGAATTTTTAACCTGATTTCAATGAACAACAGAGCTGATTTAAGGGTTTGAGCCCAGAAATGAGCTTTTTCTACCCATTTTAGCGGTGCTAGTGAGTTGCATGGATCCCTGAACGTCTGAGTTTTACCAGATCTTACCATATCTTACCATATCTGTACGCAGCTACCATATAGCCCAGTTTTACGATTGAAAGCTTTGAACGCACATAAGCTGCATTTGTTACCTAGAGTTCACGTACAGCTTACAGCCAATATCAGAGCTTTTCCTAAAGTTTGAAGCAGTGAGACCTCTTGTAACAGTACTTGGCTCCTCAACATCCATGGTTTTATTCTGCACTCTTTACAAATACACAGAAACGAGAGGAAGTGATATATTTTGAGTTATCCGCATCGATATTTTCCATTAAATAACTTGGCATTTACCTGTTGGAAAAACCTACCAAAAATCGAGGTCAGCCTACCAACCTACCAAGAGAATTAAAATCTATTAATTTTGGTAGGAATATACCAAAAAACGGGCGAGAGATAGCTTGATATAGCCGCTATATCCAAATCTGAACCGATCTGTGCCATATTCAAGGAAGATGTCGACTGGCCTAACACAACTCACTGTCCCAAATTTCGGCGAAATCGGACAATAAATGGGCCTTTTATGGGCCCACTACCTTAAATCGGGATATAGGTCTATATGGCAGCTATATCCAAATCTGAACCGATCTGGGCCAAATTGAAGAAGAATCTCAAAGGGTCTAGCACAACTCACTGTCCTAATTTCGGCGAAATCGGATAATATGTGCGCCTTTTATGGGCCAAAGACCTTAAATCGCGAGATCGGTCCTTATGGCAGCTATATCAAAATCTGAAGCGATCTGGGCCAAATCGAAGAAGGATGTCGAAGGGCCTAGCACCAACTTTGGCGACATCGGACAATAAATGCGCCTTTAATGGGCCCAAGACCTTAAATCGAAAGAACGGTTCATATGACAGCTATAACCAAATCTGAACCGATATGGGCCGTATTGAGATATCGAGTTGCCTAACACAACTCACTGTTGCTTTTATGGGCAAATTGCAAATTTTGCCCATGAACATGCCACTAAGGAACAGGGGCAAACTTCTCACATATCAATGAGTGCAGTTCGATTCAAGTTGAAGCTCAAAGATAAGGGGCCTCCTTTTTATAGCCGAGTCCGAATGGCGTGCTGCAGTGCGACACCTCTTTGGAGAGAAGTTTTAACATGGCATAGTAGCTCCCAAATGTTGCCAGCATTAGGAGGGGAAAACTACCGCTGAACATTTTTTCAGATGGTCTCGCCAGAATTCGAACCCAGGCGTTCGGTATCATAGGCGGACATTCTAACCTCTGCGCTACGGTGGCCTCCAGCCTAGTATAGGCAAAGATCCTAATATTGGATCATCAGGCAGTGCAGTGCCTAGCGAGCAGGGAACCGATGATGGAACCTTTACTGACTTTCTCAAGATTCAGAAGACTGAGATAGGCAAAAATGCAAATTTTGCCCATGAACATGCCACTAAATAACAGGGGCAAACTTCTCACATATCAATGAGTTCAATTCGATTCAAGTTTAAGCCCAATGCTAAGGGGCCTCCTTTTTATAGCGGAGTCCGAACGGCGTGCCACAGTGCGACACCACTTTGGAGAGAAGTTTTAACATGGCATAGTACCTCACAAATGTTGCCAGCATTAGGAGGGGAAAACCACCGCTGAAAATTTTTTCAGATGGTCTCGCCAGGATTCGAACGCAGGCGTTCGGTGTCATAGGCGGACATTCTAACCTCTGCGCGACAGTGGACTCCGGCTTTTATGGGCCTATGACCTTAAATCGGCAGATCGGTCTATATAGCCCCCATATAGACCGACCTTAAATTCGGCAGATCGTTCTATATGGGGGCTATATCAAGATATATTCCGATATGGATAGTACTGCCTATGGAATTTTTAAAGACTGTAGCGTGATTTGAGCAGACAGGCAGGCAGACGGACAGACTTGGCTAGAGCGTCTTAGATTTTGAAGATGATCAAAAATGTATATACCTAATAGGGTCGGAAATGGATGTTTAGTGGCATTGCAAACGGAATGACAAATTGAATATGCCCCCATCCTTCGGTGGTGGGTTCAGAAATGGCTTTGTTTTAACCAGGTAGAATCTTCAGCTGGTGTATTGTGTAGTGGCAAGCGGAAGGAGCTTCAAATTAGACTCATAGTTCTATTGATTTGTATAACAGATCTAAAGCTTTGCAGGACGATCTGTAACAAACATTCTTCATTCTATGGTACAGCAGTGCAATTCATATGCTACAAAGTTTGGATTTTGACAATCATGGTCTTAGAGAGTACGTCGAATCAGCAATTCCCACAACCTAATCATATCATCTTGACAAATGTGACGTTAAATTTTAAATTATCTTAAGAGTTTCCATTTTATTTCCCTCCAGACGCCACTGAACTTCGGCAAAAGCATTGCACATCATAAAGTATGATTTGAATTTCTTCGTTTAAACAATTAATTCCATTATCAACATTCAAGGCTTGAATTGCGAACATTTTAACTCATAATCTTCTTAATGTCCTTTTTGTTGCAGTTGTTCTCGCAAAAGCTTTTGAGTAAACGTGATTTATTTAAATGGCAAAAAAATTAAATAAATTTTAATTGTATAAGTAGTAACAGAAGTGTTTTTTGAAAACTCATAACAACACAAAATACAGTTGTATATATAAACCAATAAACGTTTGTTAAACATAAAAGAAAACGGGGAAAAATTATCACAAAAAAAAATGAAAATTAAAACGCAACAAAACACATAAAAACAATTTTTAGATAAAGTTGATTTTTTTTTGTGGTTTAATCAATTCTCTGTGTTTTCTTTTTATTTTTGCCAACAACGTCACATAGACACGCACACACATAAGGCTGCAAACACAAATTTATATGGCAACAAAAACGAAAAACCAAAAAGTCGTTAAAAGTGGTGAACGCAACATGGAACGCCTTTAAATGGTATTTAAAAAATTTTTCTAATTTTTTGTTTGGTTTTCATAAATTGTGTGATTTTTAAATTTGAACATAACTAAAATCGGTTAAATGGTGGTAGTAATTGAGATAAAAGAGAAAAAAATTATTTTTTTTAAAATAATAATAAAAAAATTAAAGTAACGTAAAGTAACGTAAGGCAACGCAACGCAACGTAACGTAATGTATGAACAAAGAAATAATGAACTTTTTTGAAAACGTAAACGGTAACGTAAACTAGGAACGAAAACGAAATGTTTAGTTAGAGTTTATACGGTACTGACTGACTGACTGACTGAATGACTGACTAACTGCTCTCTCGTTGTTGTCGTCACATTGTTGACATCTTCATCGCCGCTCTGGTCAGAGTATGGAATTTTAACACCGTTACGTGAGCTACACTAACTCTTGCAATGTTAAGCTCTCTCTTTTCCACGCGCGAATTCACACACACACACACACACAGGGAAGTTCTCTATTTGATAGCCTTAAGCAAATGACATATAGCGCTTTGACCACTACAAGGCCGTTCAAGTTATATGCTAAACTCACCAAAAATAGGGAGAGAGAGAGAGAAGAAGATCGAAAGGTAGTGGCAAAAAATGCATGTGTGTGTGTTTCAAGTTTTTTTTTTTTTTTTTTGGTTTTAAGAAAAATCAAGAAAATGAAAAAGAAGAAATAATTTTGGTATTAATAGATTTTCCGATTTTTTTTTTTTTTTTTTTTTTTTTGAGAAAAATTTGTTTTCCTTTGAAAACTAAATACAGCATTTACAAGTCTTTTTTGTTTTGGAAAACATAAAACCAAAAAGAAATTATGTATTTAAAACAAAAATAATATGAATTTTATTTTCTGTTGCTCTAAAATTCTAAATCATGATGCAAAAAGCCAAGTTTGGTAAGGATATTTGGAATTTGGTATGGATTCAGTTGGATAGTTTGGGGAGGTTTGATTTTTGTTGAAGGTATTTGGTGGATACAACATAAAGCTTTAGTGATTAGAATTGAATTACTTACATCAGTTTGCAGCCTTTGCGCCTCCTGTTCCGTTTCGAAGGTTACAAAACCATAGCCTTTACTAACACCAGCACGATCCACTATGATTTTCGTTGATTTGACATTGCCGTAGGCGGAGAAGACGCGACACAAATCGGATTCCGTTGTGTCGCCACTGCAGAATTAAACAAAACAAAAAAAAAACACATAAATAAGTAAGCAAACAGCAATCAATATATAAGTAAGTATGCAATACTTTTTCCATTTGTAAATTAAAGCCCCTGCAGGCTATGCTACATTTTTCTCTTAATTAATTAAACCCTTTTTAAAGTACAGAGTGCCATTTGCAAGTGTCCTTAACATACGAGTACATTAATATTATGAATGTTATGTCCATTTCCAATTTAAATCTCTCTTCCAACCAACATTCATCGTTGTATTCGAACGAGTCTGCTTCACAGCTGTGCAACATTTTCTTAATTAAGTCCATATCAAGGCTTTATTTGCTCTGCTTGTGCAGCAAATAATATTTAATTGATGTCTTTTGCATTGGACAAATTTGAATTTGTCCCTTTAAATTTAAGAATATAAGGTAGAATAAGTGCCATGAATTTTAATTGAATTGTGAATTATTATTATGAATTGTATAGCGTATAAGATATCCCCCTTTTTTGCCATCCGTACTAATCTGGAATAGAGTGTAAGACTATTGTGAATTGTTAGCTATAAGCCTTTTAGTACTGCAGCTCACTTGCCCTTTTTCAAATGTATACAATTTCACTTCTTTCACAACCGCAGCCAGGTGAGCATCCACATCTCTTTTCCCCTCTCTGTTTTTCCCAATAAAACCCAACGTTGTACCTCTCATAACCCGACACTTACCGTCTTCTTATTTTTTTTCTTTTCGTTTTGGATACTTCATTTTCCTATTTAACTCATTATTCCTCTGTGTACGAGGAATAATAAGTTAAAAAAACTCCCGCACTTACAGTCCACTTAACATCCACAGCCACACAGGGAATTCCTACAGTGACGTCACATCGCCTCTCATCATTTCATCGCTAGCACCACAAATCCCCAAGTGATCTCAATCACCCCCGCTCCGTCTAGCTAGGAAACCCCCCAGTCTTGTGCATGGTCCATCGAAGCCGTTCACTGAGAGTACCATCGATTAAGGTAATCCCCGTCTGCATTGTCTAACATACTTAGTTGTGTGTCATCGGTTCGCCTTTATGTGAACTTGTTTAACAAGTTGAAGATTTTTATGAATTAATCAGAGATATTTGAAGAAATTTCTGGAGTAACAAAGACGTATGTGTTTTTTGCGGTTTTACAACATTCATTTTCACATATGGTCAAGAAATCAACTCCAAAAAATTTCAACAAATGTCATTTGACTATCTTGTGAATTACTAAATACCCTAATTGCTCACAGTAAAGTTCAAGAAATTCTCTTTATGCGCTCCTCCTCTACAGTAGAGGTTGTTCCTTTTTAATTAGAGTGCGATTCGAGTAGAGGTTTATCTCTCTATTGAACTACATTTCATGAATTTGGTACAATTCCTCTGACTTGAATTTGCGGACACCACTTGTCCTTACTATTATGCCCATCTCAAGAATTTCAGTCCCTCACCTTTAGTAGTATGAATTATTTGGGTTAACTCTAAGATCTTGCCTTTGGTACTCTCGCTTTAAGTCTAAGACTACTCTTTAGACGCCCGCTAAGATTCTGATTTTTAATCTATATTTGGCATTTAATGCGGGAACCGCTTCTTTAATTATTCAGAATCTTATCACCTCTTACCGGCGGAACAATTTGGTTATTCATCGGAGCTTTACGCTTGCACTCAATTCAATCGCAAATCAAAATTGTCTCGATCTCACTGGGTTTCCAAAGGCAAACAGATTTTCTTACGACATTCTACCAAATAATTCTTCTGCATTACTTTCTCAGACAGGAGTTGAAAGCTCTTTCCACTTCGCTTACCTACTCTATTTCTCATTGTTCACTTTATTTTACGGATTCAGTACAAAATGAGCTTAGAGAACGCGACCGCAGACATGGCTTCCCAGTCTTCAGGATCCAATCCTTTATCAGATCCCGCTTCCGCAATTAAGAGGTCTTTGAATCATGACAAGTTTCTATTTGACTGCGACCACTTGATCAACTTTTGTACTCAATTTGAACAGAGCGACATTCAGGATCAGACTGATTCTGTTTTGGAGGTGAAATTGGAAGACCTCGAGAATCGGTGGCAACGACTTCAAGCTACCTATGAAGGTCTCATGCTAGCTCCAAGAAATGTCAACACCAAGGACTTTAGGGAGAACGCTAGAATTAATTTCAACGCCAGCTCTGAAGCCTATTACACGGCAAGGTCCCAAATCCTAGATATTCTAAGAATATCAGGCGGAAATGCTCGCCAAAACGCGAGGCACAGCCTTATTCCGGCTTACCTTCCCCAGCCTTCGGTTAACCACTCGTCTCAAGATGTAGCTGACAGTTACATCAAGGTCCCTCCGTGTGATACGGAAATTTTTAAAGGAGGTTACGAAGAATGGCCGTCTTTCCGTGACATGTTCACGGCGGTCTACGTCAACCATCCGAAATTAACAAGAGCTCAGAAATTGTATCATCTGCGGAACAAGACTAGGGGTGCGGCCGGCGCCATAGTCAAAAGATACACGCTTTGCGATGAGAACTTTGAGCTCGCTTGGAGTGCTCTAAAGGCTCGCTATGAGAACAAGCGAGTCTTAGTGGACAACCAATTGAAGATTCTCTTCAACATTCCGTCAGCTTCTGTGGAGAACAGTGAGGCAATTCACAAAATTCAAGCCACCGTGAATGATTGTCTGTGCACTCTCAAGACTCTGGACGTCAATGTAGAAAGCTGGGACCCCATATTGTTATATTTGGTTTCGACCAAATTGCCAGATGAAACGCTGGCTCTGTGGGAACAATCCCTCAGATCTCATCGCGATCTTCCTACCTGGAACCAGCTCGATGAATTTCTCATCAACAGGTACGAAATTGTGGAACGGCTCTCGAGCATAAAGGCCACAAAGACCAGAAGTTCGCTCCCGTCTCAAAGCAGTGGTAAGATCCAAACTTATCACTCGCAAGAAAAGCTAAGCTCTTCTTGCCCCCTTTGCAGTTCCGACCACACAATAAGGAGTTGTGGACAGTTTCGGAAATACACTGCACAACAACGCATAGATTTTGCATACAAGCACAAATTGTGCATAAATTGTCTCTCCTCATCTCATCTCAAGACAAATTGCAAGAGTGTAAACACTTGTATTATTTGTCATAAGCCACACCACACTCTGCTTCATCTAAGAAGTAAGCCAGAAGAGAAAACTGAAGATCATGTAACCCATTCTGGTCACGAGGATGACAAGGGTCAAATTAAGTCCTCTGGCATGAATTCAAAAAGCACATCTCACAATGAGACTCCCTCAACTTCAGCCGCAAGGCGATCCTCGCATGTTCAGGCAAATTTTTCGGCCAACAACGACATGATTTTGTTACGAACAGCTCTAGTTCGTGTTGAACATCAAGGGGAGTTGTTTACGCTAAGAGCTCTTATTGATCCCGGTTCTCAACGAACCTTTATAACACAAAGAATTCAGAGGCGCTTGCAAATTCCCACCTCTAAAGCGCACTTTGAGATTTCTGGAATTGGCGAACAGACTCAAACATCGAATAAAGAATGCCAACTAGTCATTGTTGCGGAGAAATACGATGTCCGCTTTTCAGTCTCAGCAATAGTATTGCCTAAAATGACAAAATGGCTTCCTTCCGTCTCGTTCGAAATCTCAAATCCCTCAGAGTTGGAGGAGCTAGATCTGGCCGATCCAAATTTCAACAAATCCGCTCAAATTGACCTGATTCTAGGCAATGATTCGGAACGATTCATAAACATTGAAGGAATCAGAAAAAATATATGTGGCGATACCTCAGCATACAATACAGTTTTTGGCTGGGTATTGAGCGGTCCAATGCAAACGGAAAGAATTTTCTCATTCTCCACGAACGTGGTTGAATCCGAAGATGTAAGGATCAGCAAACTTCTGAGGAAATTCTGGGAGCAAGAAGAGGTACCCATGGCTCCCCCTCTTTGTGAAGAGGATCAGTTTTGCGAAGAGTTTTACTCTAAAACTACCTCCAGATCCCCGGACGGTAAATACGTCGTGAGACTGCCTTTCAAAGCAGAATTCTCCGACTCCCTTTCTCTTGGCTCGTCTCGCTTTCTGGCTCTAGCTCAGTATAATCGGATGGAGACAAAGCTCTCTAATGATCCCGAGCTAAAAACCGAGTACAACTCGGTTTTAAACGAGTACATTTCTCTTGATCATGCTCAGGAGACCTCGTCTCAGGAAATCCACTGCGATGGACGATACAATTCCTTTTATCTCCCACACCACGCAGTCGTCCGTCCAGAACACAAGTCCACAAAGGTGAGAGTTGTGTTCAACGCATCTCGTAAGAGCAAATCTGGTTATTCGCTTAATGATGTGCTCCACACTGGACCTACACTGCAAACCGATTTGACATCTGTGATCCTCAATTGGCGCAGATACCGATATGTGTTCTGTGGCGACATTCAAAAGATGTATAGGCAAATATGGCTACATCCGATCGACAGAGCATATCAGCGCATTCTTTTCAGGCCGGATCCAAAGGGACCGGTAAAGGATTTTGAGCTAAAAACGGTTACCTTTGGTCTGAATTGCGCACCGTTTTTGGCTATTCGCACACTCTTGCAACTTGCATCTGACTCTGAGAACGAATTTCCCAATGTCGCGAAAGCATTAAGGAAAGAGACATATGTCGATGACATTTTGTCCGGCGGCTTCTCTATAGAGGACACCATTCGAGCGCAAGAGGACTTGATATCAGTCCTTAAGCAGGCGGGCTTTCCTCTCGTCAAGTTGACTGCGAACGACCCACATTTGCTTGCACATCTCCCACAGGAGAGTCTGTATGACTCTGATTTCCTACGCTTCGATGAGTCAAGCACTACTAGGACACTGGGTATCAAGTGGAACGCACTAACTGATTCGTTCAGTTATACCCTCGGCTCTATATCAACAGACCAGCCCATGAGCAAACGCAGAGTCCTCTCTGCCGTCGCGCAATTATTTGATCCTGCGGGATGGGTGACCCCTGTAGTGATAAGATCAAAGATACTGATGCAGCAACTTTGGCTGGAAGGACTGGATTGGGATGACGAACTCGGCCCAGAGACCCTGCTGAAGTGGAATGCTCTAGTGACTGACTTGAATCACATAGGAGAAATTTCCATACCCAGATGGCTACAGTATCATCCCTCTGATACAGTAGAGATTCACGGGTTCTCTGACGCGTCTCAGGCAGCAATGTGCGCATGTGTGTACATTCGGTGTCAAACTTCCAAATCGGGTGTCTTCTCAAATTTGCTCGTCGCAAAGAGTAAAGTAGCCCCACTGAAGCCTGTATGCCTGCCACGTCTAGAGCTCAACGGAGCCTACCTTCTCGCAAAGCTTGTCAATTTTGTACTATGCACTGTCGATCTAGACATTAGTGGCATAACTCTTTGGACGGACTCATCCATTGTCCTTGGCTGGTTAACAAAACCACCATGGACATGGGAAACATACGTGGCAAATCGAACGTCCAAGATTCATGACTTTCTTCCAGGGGGGACATGGCGACACGTCCCTACTCATGACAATCCAGCCGACCTCGGCACAAGAGGTTGTAGGCCGCAGGACCTCACCTGTAACTCATTGTGGTTTCATGGCCCAAATTGGCTGACGAACCCACCGTCAGAATGGCCCAACAGGAACCCTTTGGTCTCCCCGGAGATAGGAAAGCGCCTAGATATCCAGGTTATGCACGAGACAGTAGAGGATTCAGACATCTTGCTCAGATTCTCTTCGTACCCCCGAGCATTGAGGGTGGTCTCCTACGTGTTCAGATTCTATTATAATTGCCTTGCTAAATCTAGAGGTACCACGAGAAACTCCTCTCCAATTCTTACCCAGGATGAGGTTATACACACGAAATTCCGCCTAATAATGTTAGCCCAGATGAAATGGTACCCAGATGAATACAAGCAAGTTAGTAGGTCTGAAGAATTGTCCAACAAAACCTCACTGCAATGTTTGAACCCCTTCCTAGATCGGGACAAGGTCCTACGTGTTAATGGTCGACTCGCAGCTAGTTCTTTACCCTACAACGAAAGGTTTCCCATCATACTTCCTGGGAACTCTCGGCTTTGCCACCTCTATTTGCTCCATTTGCATGAATTTCTCGCCCACGGTGAGTGCATCCTAATGTGTCGCATGATTCAGACAGAATTTTACATCTCACGTCTCAAGCCGAGAGTGAAGAACGTCATTCATAAGTGCAAAACTTGCATCATTTTTAGGAAGAAACCTTGCGTCCAAATAATGGCTCCGCTCCCTCCGGACAGATGCACTATAACACCACCATTTCACGTGACCGGTATAGATTTTGCAGGACCCTTTGAAATTAGGAGTTCATCCCTGCGCCGATCCCCTCTCTTAAAAGGCTATGTGAGCATCTTCGTGTGCTTCGCCACCAAGGCCGTACATTTGGAGCCATGTTCCGAGCTTTCCACGGCGGCATTTGAGGCCGCATTTTGTCGATTCGTTGGGAGGCGAGGCCTACCTCGGAAGGTAGTATCTGACAATGGCAGAAATTTCGTAGGTGCTAGTCGAAAGATGCTGAGGGAATTTAGGAGTTTTATTCAGACTGCGGCAAGCGACATTGCTGAGAGGTACTCCACACAGGGCTTTGAGTGGCAGTTTATACCCCCTCATGCTCCACATATGGGTGGGCTTTGGGAATCAGCCGTAAAATGTTTCAAACACCATTTCAGGAGAGTGGCTGGCGCTCATTTATTTACATTCGAACAATTTGCGACATTACTTGCTCGGATTGAAGGAGTTCTAAACTCTCGCCCTATCTCTGCCGTCTCTGAGGATCCAAATGACCTCACGGCGTTAACTCCAGGACACTTTTTAAAAGGCGCTCCGATAATGTCATTTCCAGAGCCCTTAGCTGAAGATATCTCCTTGGTAAACAGGTGGCTGAAATTGAAGGCAATCCATCACCAGTTTGCTATTAGATGGAAAGAGGAATATCTGAAAGCACTGCAGAAACGATACAAGTGGAAGACCACATCTCCAGATATAGAAGTTGGTGATCTAGTAGTCGTAATGGACGATCTACTACCACCTAGCGACTGGCGACTAGGAAGAGTGACTAAGACTCACAGCGGTTCCGATAAGAGGACTAGAATTGCGGATGTAAGAATTGCATCAGGAGTCATTACTCGACCAATTGTTAAATTATGCCACTTACCTTTGCTCAATCAACCCCAATGAAAATCCTAGCCTAATACTATATCGATGCATCATTTTGCATAGGGGCATACTAACCCCTTTTATCACTCATCTCATTGTATCTCGTTCTCATATGATCTGTGTCACTTGTTGCTTGCATTGCCAAATTATTAACCTCTGTTAACTTTCAGATCTACAATGCGTGTCCAAGACGTCTACAAGTGCATGGTGTGCCAAAACCGCCACGCCCTCAGGTACTGCCCATCTTTTATTTTGATGACTGTCGAAGATAGAAGGACGGCAGTTAGACAACACAAGTATTGTCGAAATTGCCTTGCCAAAAGCCACACCGTGGAAGATTGCCAGTCGACGGAGACGTGTAGGAAATGTGGGTTCCAGCACCACACCATGCTGCACCCACGAAAACTAGCACCAAAGCCGAAAAGCTCCAAGGCAGCCACCAGAACGCCCATGGCACAGCCTCGGCGACAAGAGCCAAAAAAAACCAACAATGGCCAATCCACATCCGCTCAGGCCCAACGAGACCAACCAGCCAAATCACGACTAGGCCGACGTCAAAATACAGCTGCCGCCCGCCAACAACAGCCACACCCCAAAAGACACAACGGGCCCCAGAACCACCGAAACAACAAACAGGCAAACCAACGCAACACTCAACAAAGAATCAACCGAAAGCCAAAGCGCAAACCCCAGCGAAAACCCACCAAGAAACCACAACACCAACCAACAAACCAACCACCAACTCTCCAACCTAATTATTTGATTTTGTCTGAAGCGATCAAGTCGCTGGCAACCGTCTTGTGTGCAACTCCCTCAAACTTTGCGTGAACGCAAGGCCGGCGCCATGGACAAATTTGAATTTGTCCCTTTAAATTTAAGAATATAAGGTAGAATAAGTGCCATGAATTTTAATTGAATTGTGAATTATTATTATGAATTGTATAGCGTATAAGATATCCCCCTTTTTTGCCATCCGTACTAATCTGGAATAGAGTGTAAGACTATTGTGAATTGTTAGCTATAAGCCTTTTAGTACTGCAGCTCACTTGCCCTTTTTCAAATGTATACAATTTCACTTCTTTCACAACCGCAGCCAGGTGAGCATCCACATCTCTTTTCCCCTCTCTGTTTTTCCCAATAAAACCCAACGTTGTACCTCTCATAACCCGACACTTACCGTCTTCTTATTTTTTTTCTTTTCGTTTTGGATACTTCATTTTCCTATTTAACTCATTATTCCTCTGTGTACGAGGAATAATAAGTTAAAAAAACTCCCGCACTTACAGTCCACTTAACATCCACAGCCACACAGGGAATTCCTACAGTGACGTCACATCGCCTCTCATCATTTCATCGCTAGCACCACAAATCCCCAAGTGATCTCAATCACCCCCGCTCCGTCTAGCTAGGAAACCCCCCATTCTTGTGCATGCATTATACAGCATTTCACCATGTTTTGTATAGTACGCAGAATATGTTAGAGCAAATGGCAGAGAGATGCTGATTGCCAATTCAATGGGAATTAAAAGAAAAAAAAAAAAAGTTCAATTGGAAAATGTGAGCTTAAATTTAAAAGCCCCAAAGGCTATTGAGCAAAATATTTTTCAAAACTCCACCAAAAGATGTCGTTTCCAATTATAGAACAAAAAAACCACAATGTATATGTAAATTTTTAATCGCTAGAATATTTAAAGGCAAACTGGCAATGTTCCACAGTGGGATGGGGGGGGGAAAAAAAAGTTGTGAAAATAAGTCAGCCATTTGTGAACTGATAGAGATCACTTAGAAACCCGCAGAAGTTTTCAATATAGAGTGACAAACGATACACCCAAATTATTTTAAATTTTGTAAGCTCTCCAATTCAGCATTCAGAATAAAAATCTGTTCTCAAATGTTTGCACAAATCACAAAATGCGGGGTCAGCCTCGGTACAAAATCCAAAAAAAAAGTAAAAAGGCAATAAGTTCGCCCCGGCCACCACCTCGGGTGTATATGTAAACCCCCTTTCGTCACAATCCGGTGAAAATTGGATAACTTATGCACCCAAATTCGCTACTGACATTGAGTGGTATAATAAATATAAGTCACTGTTGAATTTGGATCAAAAATAAAGCATGGAAGCTATATCTAAATATTGTCCGATACAAGACAGAGACAAACGTCGGGAGACCTTAAACTACCCACTGTTCCACATTTAAACGAAATCGGGTAATAAATAGAGCTTTTTTGGGATTCAGATCCTTTATCGGCAGATCGGTCAATATGGCAGCTATATCTTAGTATAGTCCAATCTGAACCATATTTGGGTCCTATGAGGCGTCACACTACTCACTGTTCCAAATTTCAGTAAAATCGGATAAAAAATAAAGCTTTTATGGCCTTCAGACCCCTTATCGGGGGATCGGTCTATATGGCAGCTATATCTAAATATGGTCCGATTTCTCCAGTTCAAGAACTTAACCAGCGTGCTTCAAAAAGACGTATGTGTCAACATCTCAATTTTTTAAGGCTCTAGAGCGATTACAACAGACGGACGGACAGACACACGGGCATCGTTGAATTTTTGAATTTTGAATTTTTTTACAACGATTTGACAGTATTTGGCACAGTTTTTGGAAGTCATAACAGAACATCGCATCCAAAATGTCAGCCAAATCGGACAAAAATTGCGGCTTGTAAGGGCTCAAGAAGTCAAATCGGGAGATCGGTTTACATGAGAGTTATATCAGGTTATAGACTGATTTGGGCCGTATTTGGCACAGTGGTTGGAAGTCATAACGGAACTCCACATGCAAAATTTCAGCCTAACCGAATGAAAATTGAGGCTTCCAGGGGCTCAAGAAGCCAAATCGGGACATAGGTTTATATGGGAGCTGTATCCAAATCTGAACCGATAAGGCCCATTTGCAATCTCCAATGACCTACATCAGTAATAAGTATCTGTGCAAAATTTCAAGAGGCTAGCTTTATGCGTTGGACCGCTATCGTTATTTCGACAGACAGACATGGCTAGATCAACTCAGAACGTGGAGACTTTCAAGAATATATATACCTGATGGGGTCTTAGACGAATATTTCGAGGTGTTACAAACGGAATGATTACATTAGTATACCCCTATCCTATGGTGGTGGGTGTAACATTACCATTGCCATTACGCTACGACTAGCGTTCGAAGCCATCAATACCAATTCCAACAGATGTACAGAATCATGTGTACCACGTGTAATTGTCGCAGAAAAAATGTCTGTCTTTACACAAAAAATACATGCATTGGGAAAAAGTACAGCTAATAGACAAGGTTTTCGAGCGTTATTAATGTGGTAATTAAATCATAGAGAGGTTTTCGCTACTAATACTATTCAAAAACAACATACAAACGCACGGCCCATCACACCTAATATGGTTGAAAAGTCTGCTAACCAAAAACGAAACGCGTCCCATAGTGGTTGGTGTGTGTTCCTACCTTTTCAATTTGCATCTCCTATCATTGAGCTCGTCTCGAAAGAGAAACAAACAAAAATTGTAAAATTTAATAATCATTGCCCTAACAGGCAAACAACTTGAAAAATTAAAAATTCGGCAGAGCCCGGACGGGATTCGAACCTGGGCACATGGAGCAGCGGCGAGAGCCATTGCCGTTATCTTAGCGTTCGAAGCCATCAATACAACTTCCAACTGATGCACTAAAACATGTGTAGTACGGAAGAAGTGTAATTTGTCACAGAAAGAATGTCTGTCATTACACAAAAATACATGTATTGGGAAAAAGTACAGCTAATAGATGGGGTTGTCGAGCGTAGTTAATGTGGTAATTGTAACAAAGATGCGTTTTCGCTATTAAAACGATTCAAATACAACATACCAACGCACGGCCCTTGAAGCTATCACACCTAATATGATTGAAAAGTCTTCTAACCAAAGACGAAATGCGTCTAACCAAAGACGAAATGCGTCTAATAGTGGTAGGTGTGTGTTGCTATCTCTGACTTTCCTTTTCCGTTTGCAAAGAAAATCTCCAATCATTGAGCTCGTCTCGAAAGAGAAACAAACAAAAATTGTACAATTTAATGTTCTTCGCCCTAACAGGCAAAAAACTTGGAAAATTTTAAGTTAGGAATTCCGTGCTACTTACAATATCCCTAATTGTTTTCTATACCACGCCCCAAATTTGGTTCATGAGTCGATTTAGCTTCAATATACATCAATCCCTCCATTTGACTCTTCGTGGCCTGAACTTTTTTCCTGGTGACTATATCAGATTACCTAAGAACGTAACTGTAAAAACATAATTTAATGACTATGACTACCGTAGCGCAGAGGTTAGCATGTCCGCCTATGACGCTGAAAGCCTGGGTTCGAATCATGGCGAGAAAAAATTTTCAGCGGTGGTTTTCCCCTCCTAATGCTGGCAACATTTGTGAGGTACTATGCCATGTAAAACTTCTCTCCAAAGAGGTGTCGCACTGCAGCACGCCGTTCGGACTCGGCAATAAAAAGGAGGCCCCTTATCATTGAGGTTAAACTGAATCGGACTGCACTCATTGATATTTGAGAAGTTTGCCCCTGTTCCTTAGTGGAATGTTCATGGGCCAAATTTGCAATTGTAGGTCCCACAAGTTGTCTACAGTGGAACCTGTCTGCTTGGAAGGAAAGAATGTTCCATTTACAGAAAGCGCAAAATACCTGGGTGTTTTCCTGAACAGGAAATTGTACTTCAAATCCTACATTTTGCAAAGGGCAAGGAAGGCAATTTTTGCCCTATATACCTGCAAGAAAGCCATTGGCATAAGTTGGGGGGTTTAGACCGCGTGTCATGCATTGGGTATATACTGCAGTTGTTAGACCTATAATGCTATATGGTGTTGTGGTTTAGTGGACGGCGCTTCAAAAGTCCACCTACTGCTCAATACTCAACCAGATCCAAAGGATGGCTTGTTTGTGCATCACATCTGCGCTGTGGACGACACCATCTGATGCACTGAATTTAATGCTACACCTACTGGCTCTGGACATTGAGGCTAGACAAATTGCTGCGACCACTGCCATGAGGTTAAGGGAGCTTTCTCATTGGTCATGTGGCTGCTATTGATACTGTGTTATCTTTGATACAATATCCGATGTTCCAGGCAGTGTGGATTACACCTTAACTGAGCCGCTTTCTGATAAAAAGTACTGTACCACTATTCCTGATAGAACCGATTGGAACTACGATAACCCTGGTAACAGAAGTTACATAGACTTATATACGGATGGATCCAAACTAAACGACCAGGAGGGTTTTGGGGTGTACTCTAAGATTTAGAACTGGACACATCAAAAAAGTCACCCGACCACTGCAGTGTGTATCAAGCGGAGATCCTTGCATTTAAGGAAGTGGTGGAATGGCTAAGATATAATGTGCTAACGACGATTAGCATAAATATCTTCTCAGACAGCCAGGCATCCATTACATCCCTGGAGCACGTATTTCTGAACACAAAAACCACACTCGACTATCGCAGATCTTTCAACGAGATGGCTGAACAGTTTAAAATTCATCTGTCCTGGGTGAGGGGCCACAGAGATATCCCAGGGAATTGTAAAGCGGACGAGCTTGAGAGAATAGGAACTCCCCTTCACATTCCAGGGATAATGAAATGTGTGTGTATGCCTCCAGCGACATGTAAGCTAAGTTTTCAGGTCCAGGCCCGAGGGACATCGAATGATAGATGGTCACAAAGAGTGGGATGTGAGCATTCCAAAACTATGTGGCCTAATCTAGATTTGAAGAAGTCCACCGCTTTGTTATCATTGGCTAGACCGACGTCTCAGTCACTGTGTCCGTCATGACAGGTCACTGTCTAATCGGAAAACATGCTGACAGACTGAAGGTTGCCAGCAACGACTTTAGCAGAAGCTGTGAGGACATCGAAGAAGAAGAGTCTATAGAACATCCGCTGTGTGTGTGTACCGCACTGGCAGTCAGAAGGAGTTCCCCTTTAGGTTCTCATTTCTTTGAGAACCAAGTTATTGGGGTTCTTATAGCGAAAACGTCTAATTGAATCTGATGACAAACTGCCACTAAAACCTAACCTTACCTAGGGGGTTTTGATAAAGAAATCGGAGTTTTACATTTCTTTGCAAATTTGTATGGCATTCCTTATAATCAGAGCCTGCAAAGAATGTCTGAGGGTATCATAACTTGGTTAATTCGTGTGTAACACCCAAAAGGAAGAGAGGTAGACCCATTGATAAGTATACCGATCGACTCAGGATCACTTTCTGATTCGATTTAGCTATGTCCGTCTGTCCATGTTAATTTCTGTACAAAATACAGGTCGCATTTTTCTTCCGATCGTCTTAAAATTTCACACAAGCATTTTCTTGGGCCTAGAGACGAAGCCTATTGAAATTGGAAAAAATCGGTTCAGATTTGGATATAGCTCCCATATATATGTTCGTCCGATTTGGACTAAAATTGCAATTATATAGTCAATTATGAACCGATTTTCACGAAATTTAGCACTAGTGATTCTCTTATTAAGCTCGACATTATTGGTGAATTTCATAGAAATCGGTTCAGATTCAGATATAACTCCCATATATCTGTTCGTCCGATTTGGACGAAAATTGCAATTACATCGTTACTTGTAAACCGATTCTCACGAAATTTTGCACGAGTGATTCTCTTATAAGACTCCACATTATTGGTGAATTTCATAGAAATCGGCTCAGATATGGATATAGCTTCCCTTTATATGTTCATCCGATTTGGACTAAAATTGCAATTATATCGTAATTTGTAAACCGATTCTCACAAAATTTGCACGAGGGAATCTCTTATCAGCCTCGACATTGCTGGTGAATTTTTTAGAAATCGTCTCAGATTTTGATATAGCTCCCATATATATGTTGATCCGATTTGGACCAAAATTGCATTTATATCGTTTTTTGTAAACCGATTTTCACGAAATTTTGCACGCGCAATTCTCTGACAAGGCTCGACATTATTGGTGATTTTCATATAAATCGGTTCAGATTTAGATATAGCTCCTATATATATGTTCGCCCAATTTGGACTTAAATTCCAATTATACCGTTATTTGTAAACCGATTCTCACGAAATTTTGCACAAGTGGTTCTCTTATAAGTTTTGATATTATTGGAGACTTTCATAAAAATCGGCTCAGATTTGGATATAGCTTCCACATATATGTTCGTCCGATTTGGACTAAAATTGCAATTATATCGTTATTTGTGAACCGATTCTCACGAAATTTTGCACAAGTGGTTCTCCTATATGTCTTGACACTTTCATAGAAATCGGCTCAGATTTGGATATAGCTTCCCTTTATAAGTTCATCCGATTTGTACTAAAAATGCAATTATATCGTTATTTGTAAACCGATTTTTACAAAATTTTGCACGAGTAATTCTTTTATAAGGCTCGACATTATTGGTGATTTTCAAATAAATCGGTTCAGATTTAGATATAGCTCCCATATATATGTTCGTCCGATTCGGACTAAAATTGCAATTACATTGTTATATGTGAACCGAATCTAATGAAATTTTGCACGAGGTAATCTCTTATAAGCCTCGACATTATTGGAGAATATAATTGAAATCGTCTCAGATTTTGATATAGCTCCCATAAATATGTTCGTCCGATTTGTACCAAAATTGCATTTATATTGTTTTTTGTAAACCGATTTTCACGAAATTTTGCACGAGCAATTCTCTTATAAGGCTCGACATTATTGGTAATTTTCATAGAAATGGGATCAGATTTCCATATAGCTCTCATATATATGTTCGTCCGATTTGGTCTAAAATTCCAATTATATCGTTATGTGTGAACCGATTCTCACGAAATTTTGAACAAGTGGTTCTCTTATAAGTTTTGACATTATTGGAGAATTTCATAGAAATCGGCTCAGATTTGGATATAGCTCCCATATATATGTTCGTCCGATTTGGACTAAAATTGCAATTATATCGTTATTTGTATACCAAAATCACGAAATTTGCCACAAGTGGGTTTCTTATAAGTCTCGACATTAGTGGTGATTTTCATAGAAATCGGCTCAGATTTAGATATAGCTCCCATATATATGTCCGTCCGATTTGGCCTAGTATTGCAATAATTTGGTCCTTTCTTAACCGATTCACACGAAATTTCGCACGAATGATTCCCTTATAAGTCTCGACATTATTGGCGAATTTCATAGAAATCGGTTCAGATTTAGATATAGCTGCCATATATATGTTCGTCCGATTTGGACTAGTATTGCAATAATCTGGTCATTTGTTAACCGATTCACACGAAAATTGGCACAGAGGATTCCCTTATGATTCCCGCTATTGTTATAGAATTTAATAGAAATCGGTTCAGATTAAGATATAGCTCCCATATATATGTTAGTCCGATTTTGAATAATACTTAATAATTTAGCAATTTGTTGACAGATCTTCACAAAATTTGGCATGAAGGTTTCTGTTATAACTCTTCTGATGACTTATGAATTCCATAGAGATTTGTTCAGTTTTGGATTAAGCTCCCATATATATGCCTCTTCCTTTGCTTACCCAATCATCAATTCATCTTCTCAAAAAATCATAATCGACTTAGCCTGTATATCCAATGTGATGTAGGGTATCATAAGGTCGGCTTTAGCCTACTTTAGCTCGTCCAAATTTTTAATAAAAAACTAGTATGCATGCATAGCATTTCCAAAAAAAAAAAACGTATATCTGAGCTATTTAGGTTTGTAGAAGTAAAAATTTTTAACTTACCTTATTCCACCAACAAAAATCCGATTTGGTATCAGCGTACCATATTTCGGGGCAGATAGCGGTGCCTCCAGCGCCGTCGGCGCTGTTCCAGCGGGTGCTGCCATTTTGTGCATAGGCTGTGGTTGAAGTTTGAAATTTGTTATGGGCAGAATTTTGAAAGAGTTTCTATTTAACGGGGGGTCAACAGGAAAATTTATACAATGGGCGGCAGCTAGCAAAATGTAGCTGCGGCTGGATGATTTTTTATGGTTGTGTATAAGAGAGCGGGTTGCGGTTAGCGTGGCCTTTTTGAATGCTTTTTTTTCTATTGCAAGTTGTTATGAAGTAAAATTATAGCGTTGTAGTATTTTTAAATTTATCGTTTACTTTTTTTTTGGTTGGTTTAAGCGTTATATGCTTGGTCTTCTTCTTCTTCTTATTGGTTGGCTCTTGGTTGTTTTTTTTTTGTTTTATTTCTCTAATGGCTTGGTTGGTTTTTTATTTTTGAGCTTGATATTCACAACTTAAATGTGGCAAATAAATTACTGTTGTTTTTGAAAAAGAGGGGAAAAAGAGATAAGAGGAGTAAAAGAGAAATTATTTATTTAAGGGAGTCAATTATATTGTGTTTTATATAAAAATGTTTTTTTTTTTTATAAAAAAGACGAGTATATTGTGCCGGAACTTTGGTTTTATCTTTAACGGCTAATTTTAAAAGTATTTCTCTTTATTTATTATTTTTTCTAAGCCAAAATTGCTTTTTTCCATTTTATTGTTCAAGTACTTTAGTTTTTAGTTCAACACTCATTTTAAAAATGTTTTATTTTTTTTTTTATTTTTTTAAGCTTAAATTGCCTTTTCCATTTTTTTCACGTATTTCAGTTTTTAGTTCAGAACCACGTTGAATATTGGCATTTAGACGCTTTATATTTAATTGCTACACTATTGATCGTTTCGATCCAAATCACAGTTTCAGTGAAAATGGAATATATATCAAAATATGTCCAATTTGAACCATTTTCAGTTTGGATGTCGGAAGGATTAATGATCGGTCTAAAAGACATTTCGTAATATGGTCCGATTTTAGCGAAATCGAGTAACAAATTCAGTTTCGATAGGCTAAGGACCCTAATTGCCAGAGCGGTGTAAATGGCAGCTGTATCTTAACATGGACCAATCAAGACCAGAATTGGATTGGATATTGGGAATTTTAAAACAACTCAATGTATCCAAATTCCAGCGAAATCGAATAATAATGCTCCTTTTATGGGCTTTAGACCCTATGTCGGAAGGTCGGTCAATAGGGCAGCAATAGCGAAATATGGTCTGATGTGGTTCATTTCCGGTTCAAACAAAGGGAGGCCTAGCCCAACTCACTTTTCTAAATAACAGCGAAATCGAGTAATAAACGAGGCATTTAAAGAGCGCAGACCCTAAATCGTCAGATCGGTCTATATCAAAATAGGATCTAATCTGGACAATTTTCAGTTTGAATGTCGGAAGGCTTTATTCTCTTAACTCACTGAACAAAATCAGCTGTTATGGACTTTAGTCCCAAAATCGGCTGATCGATCTCCAAGGCATATATATCGAAATATGCTCCGATCTGGACAAACCACCTATGACCTTGAAATTTTGCACATTATCCCGCTAGCACCACAGCTCGAACCATTTCAAATTTCAAGGAGATATCTCTATCCGTTCTCGGGTAATCAATATGCCTGTTATGGTCTTAAGACCCTAAATGGGAAGATATCTCTATATAGTAGCTATGCCCAAATATGGTTCGAATCAGCACGTTCAAGAACTTTACCTGTATAAAAAATATTGAATAACTAATGCCCACATAGCAGCTACATCGAAATATGGTCTGATTTGGACCAAATTCGGCACGGACTTTGAGTACAAGTCATTGTTCAATTTTTTAGAAAAAATATTGGTCTTTTTGGTAGCTATATCCAAATATAGACCGATCTGATCAAGCCCAACATAAGTCACTGTGTCAAATTTTAGCGAAATCGAATTATAAATGCGGCTTTTAGGGGGCCAAGACTTTAAATCGAGAGATCGGTCTATATGGCAGCTATATCCAAATCTAGACCGATCTGTGTCAAATTGAAGAGGCATGTCGAAGGGCCTAACACAACTCACTGTCCCAAATTTCGGCAAGATCGAACAATAAATGCGAATAAATTGGAGGACATACAAAAACGACATCTGCAAAGGGTCAAGAAGTCCAATAGGGATATCGGTTTACATGGCAGCTATATCAGGTTATGAACCGATTTACATCATACTTGGGGTAGTTATTGAAAGTCACAACAAAACACTTTGTGCAAGGTTCGAGGTTCAAGAGGCCAAGCTCCAAGTTTTTTTATACCGGTTTTTTTTATACCTACAGGATGGGGGTATACTAATCTAGTCATTCCGTATGAAACACCTCGAAATATTGATCTAGGACCCCATAATGTATCGTCTCGACATTCTGAGTCGAACTAGCCATGCCCGTCCGTCCGTCTGTCGAAATCACGATAGCGGTCGAACGCATGAAATTTTGCACAGATACTTAATATTGATGTAGGTCGTTGAGGAGTGCCAATGGGCCATATCGTTTCAGATTTGGATAAATCTCACAAAAAGCTATATAAACCGATCTCCCGAATTGACTTCTTGCCTCCTTGGAAGCCGCAATTTATTATCCCATTTGGCTGAAATTTTGCACAAAAGGTTATGTTATGAGTTCAAACAGCTGTGACAGATACGGTTTAAATCGGCGAAGATCTTGATATAGCCCCCATATAAACCGATCTCCCGATTTGACTTCTTGAGACCTAAGAAACCTTCATTTTCATCCGATTTGGCTGAAATTTGGAACAAAGACTTGAGTTATGACTACCAACATCCATACGAAGTATGATCCGATTTGGTCTATAAACAGATATAGCTCCCATATAAACCGATCTCCCGATTTGACTTTTGAGTCTTTACAAGCCGCAATTTTTGCCCGATATGGCTGAAATTCTGCATGTAGTGTTCTGTTAAAACTTTCAACAATTGTCCCAAGTACGGTCCAAATTGGCCAAGAACCGTAAATAGCTCCCATAGAAACTGATTCCCAGATATCACTTCTTGACCCCTTAGAAGCCTCATTTTTCATCTGATTTGGCTTAAATTTGGAGGATTTGAGTTATGACTTCCAACATCCGTACCGAGCATGATCCGAATCGGTCTGTAAACAGATAATGCCACCATAAAAATCGATCTCATGATTTGATTTCGTGAGCCCTTACAAGTCGCAACTTTCGCCTGATTTGGCCGAAATTTAGAAAAAAGATTTGACGTTGGAAGTCATACTTCCAACGTCCGTGCCAAGTATGATCCGAATCGGTCTATACACAGATATAGGCCCCATATAAACCGGTCTCCCGATTAAACTTCTTGAGACTTTAGAAGCCTAAATTTTCATCTGATTTGGTTAAGCTTTGAAATAAAGACTGACTTCCAAGATCCATGTCAAGTATGATTCGAATCGGCTAAGAACCTGATGTAGCTGCCATATATACCGATCTCCCGATTTGACTTATTGAGTCCTTACAAGCCGCAATTTTTATCCGATATGGCTGAAATTTTGCATGCGACACTTCCGACTTCCAACAACTGTGCCAAATACGGTTTAAATGGGCCAAGAACCTGATATAGCTCCCATAAAAACCGATCTCCCGATTTGATTTCTTGAGTCCTTACAACCCCCAATTTTTGCCCGATTTGGGCAAATACGGTCCAAATCGGTCTATAACCTGATAAAGCTTCCATCCAAACCGGTCGCTCGATCACCCTTGTTCGGTTCCTAGAAGCTTAAATTTTTGCTGGTTTGACAAAAGTTTGGTATGTAGAATGAAATTATGTAGAATCCATGGTTGTGGGTTACCAAGATTCGGCCGAACGAACTTAGCACGCTTTTACTTGTTTTTTAACTGTATAGGCAAAAGATGGGTTTAGCTTTATTTTTTTCTGGAATTTGTATACCACCTTCCACCCCCCTATGGTGGAAGGTGGTATACAAATTTCGTCATTCCGTTTGTAACGCCTCGCAATATACGTCTAAGACCTATAGATGCATGGCAAGATCGACCCATTTCAAGTCGATCTAGCCATGTTCGTCCGTCCGTCTGTTTGTCCGTCCGTCCCTCCGTCTGTTGAAAGCACGCTAACTTTCGAAGAAGTAACTCTTATTAGTGTGGGTCGGTTGGGATTGTAAATGGATCAAATCGGTCCATGTTTTGATATAGCTGCCATATAAACCGATATTGGGTCTTGCCTTCTTGAGCCTCTAGAGAGCACAATTCTTATCCGATTTGTCTGAAATTTAACGTGACTTGTTTTGTTATGATTTTCAACAACTGTGTAAAGTATGGTTTAAATTGGTTCATAACCTGATATAGCTGCCATATAAACCGATCTGGAATCTTGACTTCATGAGCCTCTAGAGGGCGCAATTATTATTCAATTTATCTGAAATTTTGAGCAACAGCTTCTCCTATAACTTCCATCGTACGTGTCGAATGTGGTCCGAATCGGTCTATAGTCTGATACAGCTCCCATATAAACCGATCTCCCTAGTTTACTTCTTGAGCCTCTAGAAGGCACAGTTCCTATCCAATTTGGCTGAAATTTTGCATGACGTGATTTGTTATGACTTTCAACAATTGTGCTAAGTATGGTTTAAATCGGTCCATAACCTGATATAGCTGACATATAAATCGATCTGGGATCTTGACTTCTTAAGCCTCTAGAGGGCGCAGTTCCTATCCGATTTGGCTGAAATTTAGCACGACTTGGTTTGTTATGACTTTCAACAACTTTACTAAGTAAGGTTCAAATCGGTCCATAACCTGATATAGCTGCCATATAAACCGATCTAGGGTCTTGATTTCTTGAGCCTCTAGAGGGCGCAATTCTTACCCAATTTGGCTGAAATTTAGCACTACTTGGTTTGTTATGACTTCCAACAACTGTACTAAGTATGGTTTAAATCGGTCCATAACCTGATATAGCTGACATATAAATCGATCTGGGATCTTGACTTCTTAAGCCTCTAGAGGGCGCAGTTCCTATCCGATTTGGCTGAAATTTAGCACTACTTGGTTTGTTATGACTTGCAACAACTGTACTAAGTATGGTTTAAATCGGTCCATAACCTGCTATAGCTGTCATATAAACCGAACTGGAATCTTGACTTTTTCAGCCTCTAGAGGGCGCAATTATTACCCGATTTGGCTGAAATTTTGTTCTCTCATGACCTTCAACATACATGTCAAACATGGTCTGAATCGGTCTATAGCCAGAAACAGCACAACAGAGATACCGGGAAAGAACTTGACATATTTCATTCATGGTGGAGGGTATATAAGATTCGGCCCGGCCGAACTTAGCACGCTTTAACTTGTTTTTTTCTGGATTCAGATTCTTGACTGCTTTCAATATTATTGAAATTTTGTTTAAATTTTTATTATCAATTGTAAGTCTTTGATTCATTCACACAGTTTTTTGTCTTTTATGGAAATTCCCAATGTCGTTGGGTTTAAAGCACGTGTTTGACGCCCTAGCATAGGCTTTAAATTTTTTCTTTCGAAGTTATGCAGTTAAAAATATATATAAAAACACTATAGGACTATCACATGTTCTTAATTCACATTGTGTGTTACTTTTCTGTGTCTTTGTTGTTTATTTTTTAACTGTTATTCAATTTACGATTTATTTAAAATTGGATTTTAAGTTTTCAATTTTTTTTTATATATTTTTTTCGGCACTCGTGTTTCGAGAATATTGCGTTGCCTATACTTTATCAAAGTGGTAAAAATATATTTCTAGTGGTTCTTCTATGTTTGATTCCTTCTTTTTGTTTCGTTTACAAAATCTATTTTATTACTTTTTTCTTATGTTGCCATAAGATACGGTGGATGTTTTTTTCTATATGCAGCACATATAGGTTTGTTGTGTTGGTTTTGATTTTTATTTTGTTTTTTAAATTAGGTATTAAGCAGATTTGGTGTGTTTTATAGGCTTTGTCACACGACGACGACGACGAGGACGAGACGAGAACACAGCAAATACTATTTTCGAAATTTTTATAGACGCGTTGCAATAGCTGGCAGACGTTCTGCGTATTATCACCGCGGCAATACTCTTCTTTTATTTTTTTTTTGAGGTATTTAAAATGTTTTTCTTGGTCTCCCTCGACTAAAGAAGAAAGCCAAGCAACAGCAATGACAGACAGCAGTGGCACAACTAATTGCGGTCTTCTTAGCACGAAAATGCTGCGTCTGCTGCTGCTTCTACTGTTGGTGGCCTCTCTTGAGGGGAACTTCTGATGATGAAGGCGATGCTGCTGCTGCTGCTCTGGATGCACGTTAAGTGTTATTTTTGGGATTTCAACACTCAAGCAGGGGCAGCAAAGGAAATATTTTTTCTGTTCTGTTCTGTTCAGTTTTTTTTTTTTTTTTTTTGTTAGGTGGCCAGCAAAAGCGTCTAATTGTTAGCACGTCTTAGGTTAGTGAATGCTGTTAGTCAGGGATTTAGTATATGGTATGGACTGATTTTGAGAGAATTTACAAACAAAACAACAACAAAATTTGACTCAAAGAATTTGTCATTTCGAAAAATTATTTCTTTTTTTTTGTCAAATTTTTCTTGTTGCTTGCCTTGTCTATGCTTCGTTGTTAGTTCTTTGTGTGTTTGTTTTTTGTTTTGAATAGAAAAGAAATTTACGTGTATTATTGGCAAAAGTGATGAAATTTTGCTGTGCTTCTTCTTTTTCCGGGGGGGCGGGTGGGTGGAGAGCTTCTATGGCTGTACGAGTATTCCTTAATATTGCTTTGCTGGTATTAAAATTGCTTTAGCGGCATCTAGTTTCGGTGTGCTTGGTGGCTGTTGTTCCTTGTCTTTTTTTTCGTTTCTTTCAAAAGATTTCAATCGCCTTGTGGGATATTTGTCGTGTTTTCGCTGTGCTTTTTTTCGATATAATTTCTGCGATGTTGTCTTTTGAGGTTCCTTTTTTTCTCTCTTGGTTTATTGAAATGCTTTAGCGTTTAGAGCAGGGGGTTGGGCAAAGGCGACGGCAGGGTTCTGTAAGTACATTAAAATGACAAAAACACTAAGTAAATATACAAAGAAAAACAAAAAAAAAAAGAATATTAATACACACACACACACACACACATGAAAAAAAACATCTATAGATACCAAAGTATCTACACCAAAAAAAAACTAAAATAAGAATAAAAAGCTGTAGTAAATATATGACTTAATGACTAATAAAACTATTTTTTGTTGTTTTTAAGCTTGTCCTATTGACCTAGAACTGGCAAATAGGGTGAAGAAGGTGCCTATTAGCACCCAAATCGTTTCAAATCTCAGTGAAATGCCGATGCGTGGGCCATTTTATACCCACCATCCACCATGGCATGGGGGTATACTAATTTCGCCAATCCGTTTGTAACGTGAAGCGTGATATTAGCAGTCAATGAAGACACTGCAAATAAACTGCAGTCAAATGGCTATCGTATAAGCGTAAGACTGACAAGCTCCATCGCAAGGCCCATTTCGTATATGGAGGATGGAAGCAGGACCACTGTAAGTATCGAATGATTAAGGTGATACTAATCTATACCACAGTATAGCGGACACTAACAAACTTATCCTACGTGGAGTTGAATCAAGAAGGATACAAATTATGGGGGGTGGGGGGATATCAAATACTCTTCATTTGAGCTCCATTTTTTCCTAGTCGGCAAACATGACCGATTTAGGGGGTGTTTTGGGGGATGGGGCAGCCACTCAGTGACTTGGCTTTGAAAATATCTGTCAGATACGTGATCTATTCTAACAACCCTCTTATTTGAGCCTCATATTGCAATAGTCAGCAAACACTTCCTACTTGGGTGGTGTTGTGGGGGTGGGGTGGCCCCATAGACACTTTTCCCGAATATTGATATCAAATTCGTGCTTTACTCCCGAAGACCTTTCATTTGAGCCCCACATTGCTATGGTCGTAAATTTGTCTTCTTTGGGGTATATTTTCGGGGATTGGATTGGATTTCAGATTTGTATTCTACACTCAAATACCTTTTATTTAACCCCCCAAGTTCAGTAAATAAGTCCTGTTTGGGGGGTGTTTTGGGAAAGGGGTGGACCCCCAGAAACTTTGGCCCAAAATTTGGATATCAGATTCGTATTTTACTCGCAAATACCATTCATTTGAGTCCCATATTGCCATGGTCCGTAAATATGTCCGATTTGGGGTGTTTTGGGGGTTGGGGTGGTCCCCCTTTGCTTGGTCCGACAATTGAATATCAGATACGTTTTCTTATCCTAAATACCTTTCATTTGAGTCCCATATTGTCGTGATTGGTCTAAATATATGTTTGGTAGGATTTAGGGTGGGGCAGCCCCCCTAGGTATCCCATCCGAAATTTGGATAACAAATTTTTTGTTTTTAGGTTACTATAAGAGAGCACACAAAATTTCGACTAAATCGCACCACCCATCGCCGAGATCTGGCGTTTCTGAAAATTAGGGTAAGGGGGAGGGTCCGCCCCCCCTTCAGATATCAAAAAACACAAATTGATTTTTATGTATAATATTGTGAAAGGTATTGTTCTTTTAGCTTGTTTTTCGCAGTGTATTAATACCTATCTATACATAAGCACAATATTGTTTAGAAAGAGTAGCCAAACACATATAAAAAACAAGTATTGGGTTGTCCAAAAAGTAATTGCGGATTTTTCAAAAGAAAGTAAATGCATTTTTAATAAAACTTAGAACGAACCTTAATCAAATATACTTTTATTACACTTTTTTTCCAAAGGAAACTAAAAGTAACAGCTGATAACTGACAGAAGAAAGAATGCAATTACAGAGTCACAAGCTGTGAAAAAATTTGTCAACGCCGACTATATGAAAAATCCGCAATTACTTTTTGGGCAAACCATAAGACTGTGCTAAATTCGGCCGGGCCGAATTTTATATACCCTCCACCATGGATCGCATTTGTCGATATATCAAGTTATAGTCCGATTCGGACCATAAATGAATGCTGAACATTGTAGAAGTCATTGTGTAATATTTCAGTTCATTCGGATAAGAATTGCGCCTTGCAGAGGCTCAGGAAGCAAAATCGGGAGATCGGTTTACATGGGAGCTGTATCAAGCCATTGATCGATTCTGACCATATTAGACACGTATGTTGAAGGTCATTAGAGAAGCCGTTGTACAAAATCTCTTCCAAATCGGATGAGAATTGCGCCCTCTAGAGGCTCAAGAAGACGGTGCCCTCTAGAGGCCAGATCGGTTTATATGGCAGCTACATCAGGTTATGTAGCGATTTGCGCCATACTCAGCAAAGTAATTGGAAGTCATAACAAAACACTTCGTGCAAAATTTCAGAGGCTCAAAAAGTCAAGACCCAAGATCGGTTTATATGGCAGCTATAACAAAACATGTATCGATTTGAACCATACTTGGAGCAGTTGTTGGAAGTAATACCAAAACACCACGAGCAAAATTTCAGCCAAATCGGACGAGAATTGCGCTATAAAGCGCCTCAAGGAGTCAAGACGCAAGATCAGTTTATATGGCAGCTATATCAAAACATGGACCGATTTGGCCCATTACAATCCCAACCGACCTACACTAATATAAAGAATTTGTGCAAAATTTCAGGCGGCTAACTTCACCCCTTCGAAAGTTAGTGAGCTTTTGATAGACGGACGGACGGACGGACGGACAGACGGACGGACATGGCTGGTTCAACTTAAAATGTCATGACGATCAAGGGGTCTTAGACGAATATTTCGAGGAGTTACGAACATAATGACGAAATTAGTATACCCTCATCCTATGGTGGAGGGTATAAAAATGGCAAAAAAAAAAAATAATTTATTTATTTGAAACTACATCAAGCGAATTAATGAAGAAATAAGCACCCAAAGAAAATACAACACAAGTAAATACTCGTACATACATAAAGAGATGTATACATGACGACTTTACCTAGATATATCTATGCCAAAGTATAACAAAAAAAAAAAAAATAAATAGAACCGAAAAATTTAATTAATTTCCCACTATGCCATAAGACAAAGAGTAAAAGGGAATTAAGAGACAACAAACAACAGAAACAGACTTTCAATTTATTTCAAATTTATGTGTCTTCATTTATTAAGGACTCTGCGTTGTTGTTCTCCATCACCGATCACATTATTTTTGGGAAACACAAAAGGAAAATGCTCTCAATGTGAGTCTTTAGGCCGAAAGTGAAATATGCAATTTTAAGAGACAACTCTCATTTCCTTTGAAGTTAGGCCACAAGAAAATAAGCTGTCAACTGCAAACTGTCAACTGTGCCAATTTTATTCTTACCTTCAATAAATGAATGTTTTATTCAGAGATTGCCCCATGTATTTTAACAAAAGGAGTCCAAATTAAAAAACAAAAAAAAAAACAAGATAATGAAAAAATTGCAAACGAAAAACTCAGAGCAAGGTTTCAAAACTAAAAATTGTCCATAAAGAAGATGCCACTAAGGAACTGGAGCAAACTTCTCACATATCACAGAGTGTTGTCCGATTCAAATTTTAAGCTCAACATTAAGGGGCCTCCTATTTATAGCCGAGCCCGAACGGCGTGCCGCAATGAGACACCTCTTTGGAAAGAAGTTTAAACAAGGCAAAGCACCTCACAAATGTCGCCAGCATTAAGAGGGAACTACCACCGTAGAACATTTTTTCTGTTGTTCTCGCCAGGATTCGAACCCTGTCGGCGGGGGTGACCTTGCGATAATTGTAGATGACAGCGACATCGACTGTATGGTGGTTAGCTATAGCCAGTGGGAAGTCTGCATTTGTGCAGAAGGGCGTTGCGGTAAAATGTTCTTGGCTAGCATCTATAGTAGGTTTAGTGCCGACTTGGAGCCCTATCTTGGATATATGAAAACGTGGCTACCACTCATGAGTAGCAATCCGCTCATCCTAAGTCTAGACGCTTACGCAACCTTCCAGATTTGATTCTCGAAAATGGCCCAGCACTTGCTTGGTCATGAGAATCGCTATCGTGGGCAGTTGCTCAGCGAATGATTGACTTTGAAAGTCTGGACGCTTACGCAACCTCCCTGATGTGATTCTCGAAAATAAACCAGCATTTTATTGGTCATAAGAATGGTGTGTTGAACATGCCGAGCGAGAAGTATGCCTTTGATGGGCCTTCAGGCGTTAGTGACATTGACGTTAGGGCTGCAAGTGGATTGCCCCATGCATTATAACAAAAGGAGTCCAAATTAAAAAATAAGATAATGAAAAAATTGCAATTGAAATACTCAGACCAAGGTTTCAAAATTAAAATTTGCCCATAAATATTCCACGAAGGAACTGGGCCACAATTCTTGGTGTCACAGTGGGACACCTCTTTGGAAAAAAGTTTAACCATGGCATAGTACCTCAAAAATGTCGCCAGCAGTAAGAGGGGATAACCACCGCTGAAAATTTTTTCTGATGTTCTCGCCAGGATACGAACCCAGGCGTTCAGCGTCATAGGCACACATGCTAATCCCTGAGCCACTGTGGCCTCCCAGAGCAAGGTTTAAAACATCAAGCTAAATTAGAAAAAGTGTAAGTGATTAATAACAAGTAAGAGCGTGCTAAGTTCGGCCGGGCCGAATCTTATATACCCTCCACCATTGATCGCATTTCTCGAGTTCTATGCGCTGTATCTCTTTTTAGACAAACATAGAATATTGAATAAGAACTGTTATGCTATTGGAGCTATATCAAGTTATAGTCTGATTCGGACCATAAATGAATGCTTAACATCGTAGAAGACATTGTGTAATATTTCAGTTCATTCGGATAAGAATTGCGCCTTGTAGGGGCTCAAGAAGCAAAATCGGGAGATAGGTCTATATGGGAGCTGTATCAAGCTATTGATCGATTCAGACCATATTAGACACGTATGTTGAAGGTCATGAGAGAAGCCGTTGTACAAAATTTCAGCCAAATCGGATGAGAATTGCGCCCTCTAGAGGCTCAAGAAGTCAAAATCCCAGATCGGTTTACATGGCAGCTATATCAGGTTATGAACTGATTTGCGCCATATTTAGTACAGTTATTGGAAGTCATAACAAAACACCTCATGCAAAATTTCAGCCAAGTCGAATAAGAGTTGAGCCCTCTAGATGCTCAAGAAGTCAAGATCCAAGATCGGTATATATGGCAGCTATACATTAACCAATGTGGCCCATTTACAATCCCAACCGACCTACACTGATAAGAAGTAGTTGTGCAAAATTTCAAGCGTCTAGCTTTATTCCTTCGAAAGTTAACGATCAAGAATACTATTGTATATATACTTTGTTGGGTCTCAGATCACTATTTCGATGAGTTACAAACGGAATGACGAAATAAGTATATCTCCATTCTATGACTGAGAGTTTAAAAAACAAGTAAATGTGTGATGCGTGCTAAGTTCGGCCGCGCCGAATCGGTTTATATGTAAGCTATATCAGGTTATGGATCGATTTCGACAGTACTTGGCACAGTTGTTGCAAGTCGTCACAGAACACTAGGTACAAAATTTCAGTCAAATCGGACAAAAATTACGGCTTGTAAGGGCTCAGGAAGCCAAATCGGGAGGATTGGACAACAATTGCGGCTTCCAGAGGCTCAAGATCTCAAATCAGAAGATCGGTTTATATGGGAGCAATATCTAAATCAGCGCCGATATGGCTTATTTTCATTTTACAACAACCTACATCAGTGTCAAGTATTTGTGCAAAAGTTCAAGTGGCTAGCTGTAAGCGTTTGACCGCTATCGTGATTTCGACAGACCGACGGACACGGCTAGATCGGCTCAGAACATCGAAACAATCAAGAATATATATACTTCACGGGGTCTTATTTCGAGGTGTTACAAACGGAATCACTACTTTAGTATACCCCTATCCTAAGGTGGTTGGTATAAAAAGTCACAGTTTGGTGCGGTTTATGGGCTGGTGGTATCATTGGACCGTACTTCTTCAAAGATGATACGAATCGTAACGTAACTGTGTATGGTGAACGCTATCGTGAGATGATATTCAACCTTTTTTTGCCCAACATGCAAGAGCTTGACTTGCATGATATGTGGTTTCAACAAGACGGTGCCATATGCCACACAGCACGCGTAACAATGGACTTATTGAGAGGAAAGTTCGGTGAACATTTTACTTCCTATTTGGGACCGCTCAATTGGCCGCCTGGATCGTGCGATTTAAAGCCTTTAGACCAATTTTTTGTGGGGCTATGTTAAAGCTCATGTCTATACAGACAAGCTCGCTTCAATTGACGCATTGGAAGATAACATTGAAGCATTTGCAAAATTTGGTAACAATCCGAGAACAATATCCGGCTGTAACCTCATTACAACATTACATGGAAAGAAAGACAACATAATCAACTTTGGAAAAGATTGTCGTAATAAACAAGAGTCTAGCTCATATCCTGTTTGGCGATGGACAACATTTGTGGAAATAAGTCAGCCATATTTTTTTTTTTACCCACCACCATAGACGGTATACAAATCTTGTCATTTCGTTTGCAAAACCTAAAAATACTGATCTGCAACAACAATCTCATATCCCTGTATCATATTTTGATGAGTTGCATTTTTTTTTGGCTTAGAGACGAAGCTTATTGAATTTGGAAAAAAATCGGTACAGAGTTGGATATAGCTGTCATATATATATAATTGTCCGATTTGCATTAATAATGCAATAAAATGGTAATTTCTTAACAGATTCTCTCTCCCTTTGACTCTTGCCTAGTGAATTTAGTGAATTTCATTAAAATCGGTTTATATGAGATCGGTCTATATGACAGCTATATCCAAATATGGCCCGATCTGGACGATATTCAACAAAAACGTTTAGAGGGGTACCGCAACTCGCTGTGCCAAATTTCATTGAAATCGGATAAAAAAAAATGCTCCTTATATAGACTCATTACACTATATCGGAAGATCCGTCTATATGGCAGCTATATCCAAATATGGTCCAATCTGGACCACATTTAACAGGAATGGGCAGACGTCAACCATAACACACTGTGCAAAATTTCATCGAGTTCGGGTAATTAATGGATCCTTTATGGCCTCAATACCCTGTATCGGGAGATCGGGTGGTCGCTCTTTAGGTCAGCTATATCCAAATATAGTACGATCTGAACCACACTTCACAGAAATGGATAGGAGTCTACCAGAACTCACAGTACCAAATTTCATCGAAATCGGATGATAAATGATCAATTTATTGCCTCAAGACTTTAAGTCTGGAGGTCGGTCTATATAGCGGCTATAGATAACTAAAATCCGATTTTATGAGATCAGAAGGTCGGATTTATGACAAAGAATAAGAAATCATCAACAATTGTTGGGAAAATGTTTTTATACCCTAGATATCAGCAAAATTATGAATATCCAATAAATAACCAAGCGTTGGGTATTTACCCGGTAGAAACCCATCTTTAGCTATATCGGACTATATCTTGATATAGCCCCGATCCGACGATTTAGGGTCTTAGGCCCATAAAAGCCACATCTATTATCCAATTTTGCTGAAATTTGGAACAGTGAGTTGCGTTAGGCCCTTCGACATCCTTCATCAATTTGGCTCAGATCGGTCCAGATCTGGATATAGCTGTCATATAGACCGATCCGCCGATTTAAGGTCTTAAGCCTATAAAAGCCACGTTTATTATCCGATTGTGCTGAAATTTGGGACAGTGAGTTGCGTTAGGCCCTTCGACATCCTTCATCAATTTGGCTCAGATCGGTCCAGATCTGGATATAGCTGTCATATAGACCGATCCGCAGATTTAAGGTCTTAGGTCTATAAAAGCTACGTTTATTATCCGATTTTGCTGAAATTTGGGACAGTGAGTTGTTTTAGGCCCTTCGACATCCTTCTTTAATTTGGCTCAGATCGGTCCAGGTTTGGATATAGCTGCCATATAGACCGATATCTTGATACAAGGTTTTGCGCCCAAAAAAAACGTATTTATTATCCGATTTTGCCAAAATTTTGAATTTTTTATAACCGAGTCCGAACGGCTTATTTACTCCCAAATATCATAACTGGACACTGGCTTAGGTGTATGTCCATATTGGCAAATACAAATTTTGCCCATGAACATTCCACTAAGGAACATGGGCAAACTTCTCACATATCAATGAGTGCAGTCCGATTCAAGTTTTAAGCTCTATGATAAGGGGCCTCCTTTTTATAGCCAAGTCCGAACGGCGTGCCGCAGTGCGACACCTCTTTGGAGAGTAGTTTTACAGGGCATAGTACCTCACAAATATTGCCAGCATTAGGAGGGGAATATCACCGCTGAAGAAAAATTTTTTTTCGGATGGTCTCGCCAGGATTTGAACCCAGGCGTTCAGCGTCATAGGCGGTCATGCTAACCTCTGCGCTACGGTAGTCTTCACCGTTTGGTATTTACCCGGCAGAAACCATCTCTACCCATGGCTGCTTAGCAGGTAGCACTCCAACCGGTCCCGTTGCCTTGTGGGGTTCAAACGAATTCACCGCCCAGACTACCTTACTCTTCGTAATTATGATCTCAACCAAGGATAGTGACTCGGCACTGTGTTGTGTCAGAGGGGCATCAATAGTATACGGGATTATACACTCAGCGGCCATGTCTAAGCACCCAGGAAAGTGTGTAGCAGCCAGTAGCTCCAGCGTCTCATTCCCCCCACTTACCGTCATCTCTTAGAATGCTTTCAAGAGTTTTCAGATCCTTAGTGAACAATCTGCGGAACCTGGAGGATTCATTCATACCCTCTTTCGACTCGCAAAAAAGACCCATGACCTATGCCCCTCTTGGACGATTGCACCTTCACCATGCACAGTAACTCGGCACTGTGTTGTTTCAGAGGAACCATCCGGGATAATTGCTTATGCAGTTTATGCAGGACAGTAAGCGACCTCAGGTACAACAAGTGCTGTAAGGAGACGCCTTACAGGGATAAAGAGTATTCAGAGATGGAGCCAATACATAAAGAGTAACGCTATTAAAAAAGGTTTTAAGCTTAGGTCTACTTACGGAGTCGCAAATAGCAAACAACTCACAGCCGCAGAGAATGCCAGGAACAAGATAAGTCTTTGCCAAGAGAGACCTAATCCGCAGCGGAGTAATCGACTGAGTGGCCCTGAGAGCACGCAACTTTGAATGTCCCTAATTAACGACAGAGTCGATATGATTACTCCAAGTCAGAGTGCTATTAATAATCACGCCCAAGTTCTTTGCATGAGGAACGATTCCCAATCTACCGTCGTTAATGAATATACCGGTATCATATGAAAACCAAACAGCCTGTTTCTGATAACAACACAGTTAGACTTTACAGGGTTGCGACACAGGCCATTGGCTTTCGCCCACGTGCTGACTCTTGACAGATCATGATTAATCAAGCGTATGTTTTCAGCAATCTCATCCCTCGGACTGCCGATATATATCTGTACATTGTCAGCGTACATATGTACCTCAAAGTCGTTACGGTACAAGGAAAAGAGTAGAGGACCCAGAATCGATCCCTGAGGAACACCTTTCAAAACAAACAGAGGCGACGATACAGAAGACTTATAACTGACATACTGAGAGCGGTGTGACAGGTACAACAAAATGAGACGAACGGGCGTAGAAGAACAAATTGTAAAGATGTCTCATCTTATCACATAACAAGAAATGATCCACTGTGTCAAATGCCTTAGAATGGCCAAAAAGAACAAGGAAATTAATCTTGTCGTTCTCAATTGCTCAAGGAATTTCTCAAAGACCTTTGACAAGTAACAAAGAATCGCAATTGGTCTATATTCCTAGGAATTCTTAGGCAGTGGGATGAGCCTGCCCACGCTAATGGAAAATAACTCGTGGTCAAAATGCTTTTGAAAACATAGGTTACATGAGGAATAATAAGGGGGAGCAAGAGTCTTACAAATCTAGGATCAATGCCATCAGATCCGACAGCGTTAGACTTTACAGTCGCGACACACTCAAGGACATTGGCGGGACCAAAACAGCTGAAGCCAAAACCAGAGTCGTCATCGAGAGAGGGGGAGATATTGAAGTCATAGAAATTGGGGTTAACTGGGATCTGTGGGACAATAACATCATTAAGCCCATTGATGTCCAACTTTGTTGAACATCTTTCCCAATTCCTATGTCTCGAATAACCTTCCAAGTTCTCTTGGAGCTTATTGCAGAAGTAAAGCGTCTATAATAGTAGTCTTCAGGCATCCTCAAAAAGTCTCCACCTGCGATGCGACATATTCCTCTCGTGAATAGGCGAACGAATATACCGGTAGAACCACGGTTTCGATCTGGAGGACACTTCTCTAGTCTTGAGTGGAACCGTAAGTTCCTGTAGGTCACGAATATTCCTCTGTAGAAAGTCAATTTGTTCATCGATAGTTTCCATACGAAATATCAGATACCAGTCGATAAGCACAGCACTCGAAAGCAAAAAATCATGGACGAGACTGGCAAAATCTCTATATGAATAAGTTTCCCTAGTCCTGGTGAGTACAAATTCATAACATAAAAAGATCAAGTCATGGTTCGAAAAACATGAGGCTGACAGTTGGTCGTATAGGAGGACTTTAGAAGTGTCACTAACAAAGAACAGATCGGGAAGCGTGCTGGAGGATGCGGAAAAATGCGTGGGAATTGTTGAATTGACAGGCAAAAGCCCCAAAGAAATACAATTCACACGTGTCCTGTAAAACGTTAGTCCCCACCACAATGTCTGAGTAAGCAAGAGAGAGAGGTTCGAGGACAGAGAAAAAATCTCGCGTACCCGTACGGTTGTTCGATCTATAAACGCACCCCACTAGGAGCTTGTTATCGGCAACAGACACCTCAACAAAAACATAGTCAATTGGGCCACCTGGGTTAGACTTTATACATAACTGAGTATTCAGGTAGTTTCTCACATGCATAGCGGGGCCGCCCCCATAACGTAATCTATCAGCTCTGTGTACACAATATTCTGAATGATCAATAAAAGCATCAGGTGTTGACTGATTCAACCACGTCTCCAACTCACACACTATATCAATGTCAGAGTTCTCAAAAATCATCTTAAATTCATCAAGCTTGTTATTCAGGCTTTGGGCATTAATATGACAGATATTTAATCCATTAATATGACAGATATTTAATCGCTGCATATAGACAACATCAGATTGAAGAGGAAGAGGTCCGAAAAGGAATGGCCCCTGGCCCTTATAGGGCCCTAAACTTTTGCACATAATCTGGTTAACACCACAACATCTTTACCCTTCAAAACATGGCAGATTTATTCCCACTAATTTGTTTACCCATCCCACAGTGCGTTGCAAGAAATTCTTTCTTGCATGACTCCTGTCAGAGTTATGTAAAAAGTAAAGTAAGCCAAAAATGTTGCATAACGTTTGGCTTATATATAAAAAAGACTCACGAAATTATTTTTTTTTTTTCATTTATTTGGCAACCATTAAATTCCACCAATCTTTTAACTTTCAACGTAGAAAAATGCCAAATATTTAAGCAATATTGCAAATTGTTTTTTTTTTTCACAACAAAAAAACAAACATAAATACATTACAAATTAAATACCACAAGGCCATAGCCATAGAAAAAATTCAAAAAAAAAAAAAATGCATTAAAATAATTGATCTTGTTGCCCGCTATGCTTGGTAGTTGATATCAGCCATAAAATATGCAATTATTTATGGCTCAAATGTAATGTACAACATGCATTTCCTCTGTGCTGCACATTATCACAGTAAAGGAAATACATACAGCGGGAGGCAAGGCTGGCAGGCAGGCATGCGGGCAAACAAATATACATTTCATTTTGCATCCTATAAGTATGCCTCATAGCATTTGGTTAAAACTCCAACAGAAGTATACTATAGATGAATGCATTATTTAGCCATACATTCGTAAATGGATGCCATTGAAAGCAGCAACATAATTGCAAATATTCACGCATTAGAAAGCTTTTAAAAGGAAATTTTCTATAGAAACTCATTTTGTGTAAAATAATGCATGAACAAATTTCAAAAACCATTTCGATTGATTCTTTTTTTAAGATTACATAAAACCCCACTTGAAGCCTTCAATGAATAAGCCTAGATGCATACAGACATAAATAAAAGAAATTGTAAATGTACAGAAATGTGTACGCATTTGTATGAGGAAATTGTATCGGAACAATATGCATAAAAATAAAAATTCCTATAAGTTTCCGGAAAAAATATTTCCCTTGTCAAATCATAACACTATTCTGATTTCGATACACTTACGGACGGCACAGCCTTAGATGGTAAAGATGATCAAGTATGTACATATGTACTTTAGGGGGATTAATGAAAGAGAAAACTGAAATCTGCTTATTTACGAGGAAAACGAAAATTGGCAAATTTCATCAATTCCCTCATCAGAACGATTTCAATATTCGTTTGGGTTTAATACCTAAGAATGATCTTGAATGGCTAATTAGATCAATTCCAACTTATGCCTCGGTATTAGGGTGAATATAATGGAGAGAAAGAGCAACATAAGGAAAATGCAACAGCTTGAAAGAACATCTGGAATTGACATAAATGGACGGAATACCTTTGAGAATGTCGTAACAATTGACATACAAGATATATAAGAGAAAAAAGTCACCAAAAAATTTGCAATTAAAAATTTTATTGAAAATAAAATCGTCTTCAATTAAAAAATTTTTAATTGAATATGATTTTTTTGTCATCTGCAGTTGTGATTGAAATTTTTGCCATTTTCAATTAAAAAATTAATTAGGTCAATTACACTTGGCCCTTTAAAAATATCAGCATCGTGCTCTTCTCTCAAATACAATTTATTTAAACCCCATATTGCCATAGGCTGAAGAGGAGTTTACAGGATGAGGCGTCCCCCAAACACATGGCCCCAAAATAGGTTATCAAATTCGTCTTCTACTCCCAAATACCTTTATTTGAGCCACATATTGCGTTGGTCATTAAAAAATTGCTGTTTGTGGGGTATTTTGGGAAAGGGGTAGACCCCCAGAAAATTGTTCCCGAAAATGGGTATCAATTCTTGCTCTACACCCCAATACCTTTCATTTAAGCTCCACATTGACACGGTCGGTAAATATGTCCGATTTAGGGGTGTTTTGGGGATTGGGGTGGTCCCCCAAACACTAAGCCCGGAAAATATATCAGCAACGTGCTCTATTCTCATATAGCTACATATCATTTATTTGAACCCCATATTGCCATTGCCCTCAAAATTGGATATCAAATTCGTTTTCTAATCTCTCGCCCCATATTTCAATTGTCGGCAAACATGACCGGCTTGGGGGGTGTTTTGGGAGATGGGAGGTCACTCTGTGAGTTTGCCTTGAAAATATATGTCGGATTCGTGCTCTACTCTAAAAACCCTCTTATTTGAGCCCCATATTGCAATAGTAAGAAAATACTTCCCATTTGGGTGGTGTGTGGGGGTGGGGTGGCCCCGTAGACACTTTTCCCAAATATTGATATCAAATTCGTGCTTTACTCCCAAAGACCTTTCATTTGAGCCCCATATTGCTATGGTCGTAAATTTGTCCCCTTTGGGGGAACTTTTTGGTGAGAGGCGGCCCCCCAAACACTTAGTCCCATATTTGCATAGCAGATTCGTATTCTACTTTCAAATACCTTTTATTTAAGCCCCATATTTCAACGGTCAGTAAATAAGTCCTGTTTGGGGGGTGTTTTGGGAAAGGGGTGGACCCCCGGAAACGTGGTCCCATATTTGGATATCAGATTCGTATTCTACTCGCAAATACCTTTCATTTGAGTCCCATATTGCCATGGTCGGTAAATATATCCGATTTAGGGGTGTTTTGGGGATTGGGGTGGTCCCCCAAACACTTGGTCCGACAATTGGATATCAGATACGTTTACTTATCCTAAATACCTTTCATTTGAGTCCCATATTGTTGTGATTGGTCTAAATATATGTTTGGTAGGTTTCAGGGTGGGGCAGCCCCCCTAGGTACCCCATCCGAAATTTGGAAACCAAATTTTTATTTTTAGGGTACTATATGAGAGCACACATAATTTCGCTTAAATCGCACCACCCATCTCCGAGATTTGGCGTTTCTGAAAATTAGGGTAAGGGGGAGGGTCCGCCCTCCCTTCAGAAATCAAAAAATGTACTACCCAATTTTCACCACGGGGTGATTATGCACCATCTGTGAAATCGGTTCAGCCGTTTCTGAGTCAGTAAGGAACACACAAACATACAAACAAACAAACACAAATTGACAAATTGGCAAATTGAAAATACGCTATGAAACAGGGTGATAAATTGCGTGTTCCATGATATATTGGGTTGCCCAAAAAGTAATTGCGGATTTTTTAAAAGAAAGTAAATGCATTTTTAATAAAACTTAGAATGAACTTTAATCAAATATACTTTTTTTACACTTTTTTTCTAAAGCAAGCTAAAAGTAACAGCTGATAACTGACAGAAGAAAGAATACAATTCCAGAGTCACAAGCTGTGAAAATATTTGTCAACGCCGACTATATGAAAAATCCGCAATTACTTTTTGGGCAACCCAATAAGATAGGAGATTTCAAACACCCATGCGTCCCACATTTCAAATCTATAGCAATCCCTACTCGACACTCGAATATTTTGGAGAACAGCTGAGGGGAGTTTTTATATACGGGTGTCCACGAATGTACCTCAAGTTCATGTTCCAGGAGGTAAACATCTGTGTACCAAATATAGAAACAAATTGGATCAATAATTGGATCAATTAACAAATTAACTGAAAATTTCAAAAATTAAATTATTTTTTAATTGGATCAATAAAAACAAGTAAAAACGTGCTAAGTTCCGCCGGGCCGAATCTAATATACCCTCCACAATGGATCGCATTTGTCGAATTCTTTTCCCGGTTGCTCTTTTTAGACAAACAAAGGATAAAGGAAAAGAATTGAACATAATTGAACTGAAAGTTGGAGAGCATAGTGTAGAATTTCAGCCAAATCGAATGAGAATTGAGCCCTTTAGGGGCTCAAGACGTAAAATCAGGAGATGGGTTAATATGGGAGCAGTATCAGGCTATGGATTGATTCAGGCCATATTAGAAAAGAATGTCGAAGGTCATGGAAGAAGCGGTTGTACGGCCAAATCGGTTAAGAATCTCTTGAGGTCTAAGAGGTCAAGATCCCAGATCAGTTTATATGGCAGCTATATCAGGTTATGGACCGATTTGAACCATACTTCATTCAGTTGTTAAAAGTCATAACAAAACACTTCATTCTCAATTTCAGCCAAATCGCTAAAGGCGCAAGAAGTCAAGATCCCAGATCAGTTTATATGGCAGCTATATCCGGTTACGGACCGATTTGAGCCATAACATACACAGTTGTTGAAGGTCATAACAAAACACTTCATGGGCAGTTTCAGCCAAATCGGGTGAGATTTGCGCCCTCTAGAGGCGCAAGAAGTAGAGATCCCAGATGAGTTTATATGGCAGCTATATCAGGTTATGGACCGATTTGACTCACACATGGCACAGGTGTTGGAAGTCATAACAGAATACTTCATGGACAATTTCGACCAAATCGAAAGATAATTGCGCCCTCTAGAGGCGCAAGAAGTCAAGATCCAGGGTGGGTTTATATGGCAGCTATATCAGGTTACGGACCGATTTGAGCCATAATTAACACATTTGTTGACAGTCGTAACAAAACACTTCATGCTTATATTCAGCAAAATCGGATAAGAATTGCGCCCTCTAGAGGCCTAGAAAGTCAAGATCCAAGATAGGTTTATATAGCAGCTATATCAGGTTATGGACCGATTTGAACCACACATTGCACAGGTGTTGGAGAGATCGGTTTATATGGCAGCTACATCATGTTATGGACCGATTTGAGCCATACTTCATGCTCAATTTCAGCCAAATCGGATGAGAACTGCGCCCTCTACAAGCCTAAGTAGTCAAGATCCCAGATCAGTTTATATGGCAGCTATATCAAGTTATGAACCGATTTGAACCATATTTAGCAAAGTTATTGAAAGTCATAATAGAAGACTTCAAGCAAAATTTCAGTCAAATCGGATAAGAATTGCGTCCTCTAGTGGCTCAAGTAGTCAAGATCCAATATCGGTTTATATGGCAGATATATGAAAACATGGACCGATATGGTCCATTTACAACCCCAACCGACCTACGTCAATATTAGGTATCTGCGCAAAATTTCAAGCGGCTAGCTTTACTCCTTCAAAAGTAAAGCTTTACTCCTTCGGACGGACGCGTGGACAGTCGGAAGGACATGGCTAGATCGACTTAAAATGTCATGACGATCAAGAATTTATATACTTTATTGGGTCTAAGACGAATATTTCGAGGTGTTACAAACGGAATGACCAGATTAGTATACCCCCATTCTATGGTGGAGGGTTTAAAAAATCTGAGTCGATCTAGCTATGTCCGTCCGCCCGTCCGTTTGCCGAAATCACGATTGCGGTCGAACGGGTAAAGCTAGTCGGTTGAAATTTTGCGCAGATACTTAATATTGACGTAGGTCGTTAGGGATTGTAAATGGACCATATCGGTTCAGATTTATATATAGCTCCCATATAAACCGATCTCCCGATGTGACTTCACGAGCCCATGGAAGTCACAAGTTTTGTTCTATTTGGCTGAAATTTTGCATGTAGTGTTCATTTCCGTTCTTCCAACAAATGTGCCAAATACGACCCAGATCAGTGTATAACCTGATATAGCTCCCATATAAACCGATCTCCCGGTTTGACTTCTTGAGCCCTTACAGCCGCAATTTTAGCCTGATTTGGCTGAAATTGAGCATGTGGAGTTCTATTTTGACTTCCATCAACTGCGTCATGTACGGTCCACAACCATAGGATGCAAATTGCAATTTTTGCCCATGAATATTCTACTAAGGAACAGGGGCAAACTTGTCACATATCAATGATTGCAGTCCGATTCAAGTCTAAGCTCAATGACAAGGGCCTCCTTTTTATAGCCGATTCCGAACGGCGTGTCGCAGTGCGATACCTCTTTGAAGAGAAGTTTTACATGGCATAGTACTCACAAATGTTGCCAGCATTAGGAGGGGAAAACCACAGCTGAAAAACTTTCCGATGGTCTTGCCAAGATTGGAACACAGACGGTGTGCGTCATAGGCGGACATGCTAACCTCTGCGATACGGTGGCCTTCATTCATTCCGTTTGAATCGCATCGAAATATTGATCTAAAACTCCATAAAAAATATATGATTTTGATCGTCTCGGAATTCTCATTCGAACTACCCATATCCGTCCGTCTGTCGAAATCACGATAGCGGTCGAACGCGTACAGCTAACCACTAGAAAATTTGCACTTTATATTGATGTAGGTAGTATGGGGTTGCGCATGGGCCACATCGGTTCAGATTTAGATATAGCTCCCATATAAACCGATCTCCCGATTTGACTTTCTTGAGCCCATGGAAGCCGCAATTTTTGTCCGATTTAACTGAAATTTTGCACATAGTGTTCTGTTATGACATCCAACAACTCTGCCATGTTCGGTCTAAATAGGTCTATAACCTTATATGGGTCCCATTTATACCGATTTCACGATTTGACTTCTTGAGCCCCTGAAAGCCGTTATTTTCGTTCTAATTGGCTGAAATTTTGGATGTAGTATTCTGTTATGACTTCCAACAAATGTGCCAAGTACGGGTTAAATCGATCAAAAACCTGATACAGCTCCCATATAAATCGATTTTCCGATTTGACTTCTTGAGCCCCTGGAAGTTGAAATTTTCGTCCGATTTGGCTGAAAATTTACATATAGTGTTCTATTTTCACTTCCAACAACTGCCTCATGTACGGTCCAAATCGGTTTATGATCTGATATAGCTCCCATTTATACCGATCTCCCGATTTGACTTTTGAGCTCCTGAAAGCCACAAATTTCATCCGATTTGGCTAGAATTTTGCACATAGTGTTCAGTTATGACTTCAAACAACTGGGTCAAGTACGGTTCAATCGGTCAAGAACCTGATATAGCTCCCTTATAAACCTATCTTTTGTCATATAAACCGATCCTGAATCATTATTTCTTGAGCCACTAGAGGGCGCGGTTCTTATTCGATTTGGCTGAAATTCGGCATGACGTGTTTCGTTATGACTTCCAACAACTGTGCCGAAAATGGTACAAATCGGATTTTTGCTGGTTTGATTGAGAAGCATGGCATGTAGAATAAAATAATGCCCTTCAACTAAATTTGATTTGTATAAATTTTTTACAGAATCCATGGGGCTGGGTTCCCAAGATTCGGCCCGGCTAAACTTAGCACATTTTTGCTTGTTTTGAAAACATTTTTCGCCTCCGGCGCTATTTAAAAAAAAATGTTTACCTCCACGCGGTAATACTTGGGTAACGTCAAAATGGATTCAAAATTTTCAAGGCCCTTCGGCCTCGGGATTGACTTTTATGACTTTTTTCGTCATATTCGTATTCTACGCAAAGTTTCCTTTAATTAAATAAGTACCATATTGCCTATATTCAGCCCGAGCCCCAAAAATGGTCTGCATATTCGTATTCCTGGGGTGAGCAGATAATTGGATTTTTCTGTCATTTTCCCCATAAACTGCATTTTTGCCCAAAGTTTTGAGATGTTGCAAGCAGAATCTGAATGTGATGTGTATACCATTGTTTTTGTGGTGAACAAATGTATGAAAATGTATTTAACCAATTTGTCCATACCATCGGTTACTTTCATTTTGTCAAGCAACTAACTACCTTTTGTCGCTGCTTTTATATATTCCCTCAAAAGTCCAGGTATTCTTAAGCAGATGAACACATTTTGAAACAAAATCATATTTATGAGTAAAATAATCCCGACTCGATTCTTAAGAGATTTAAAAGAGATTTCACTGCCGCATTCTTTGCGTAGGAAAATTTTTGAAATATTCAAGGTCTTACATTTGGGAGATTTATGGCCGGGTTAGTTAACATTTTAAGATTAGCACGGGTAATTGCGCTAACAACAAAAACAAAAATTGCCAAAAGATTCATAAATTCATTAATTTGTGGATGTGACAAAAATGCCCCAAAATGTGCGGCTATGGACAAATACGAAATCTAAAAATAGTTGCTTCAACTTAATGGACCGCATTCAGTTGCCACAGAAAATAGGACAGAAAAACTTACCGGAATTACAAATTGTAAGCGTTTTTGTTTTTAACCAAATATCTCTCCTTTTAGGCCATTTTCCTTTCAACAAATTCTATCTGACTTGAATTTAGTTTTTTATGTCAGACACGTTTTTTCTCCAAATATTCAACAAAGCTAATGTCATGGGCTATGATTTTTGTTTTTCCTTTGTTGTTGTTGTTGTTGTTGAGGGACGTATGAGGGTTAAGATTTCCCAACTCTTTTTGCTTGAAATGCGCGGCAAATATGTATACAACCGTCTCCAACGTAGCGTTTCTTAACAAAACAAATTATAGAGATTTCTTGTTGTTTGCCTTTTGCTTTTCCGTAATGAGAATTTTTAATTTCTCTGTTTTATTTTCTTTTAATATTTGCTCCGTTGTATGTGCTGCTGCTCTCGTTTGTGCTTGTGTGTGATTTGTTTTTATTGCTCTGGGTTTGACATTTTAAAATTTTGTAGATTTATATGTAGAGAAGAAACAAAAAAACAAAAAACAAATACGAAATGTGTACAGTGCTATTGGCTATGAATAAAAGTACAGTGGATCGAAGAAACATGTCTCCCACATTTCTACCATAATTCTAAGCAAATGGCCAAAGGGTGGGTGGCATTGTATTATGGTAGTGTTTTTTTTTGTCATTATGTAGCACCTTGACATGCATATCCACACATCCATATGGGAGCATTGGTGTTATTATTCTTTTCCACCTGCTGCTGCTCCTCCTCCTGGTCCTAATCTAAGCGAAAACAACAAACGTCTGTATTTATCTACTTGGCATACTTTTAGGCGCAATTCACTTTAATGATTTCTTGTCTACTCTTAGGCCAGCAAGACTGACACCATTTTTACAAAACAATGTGAATTAAAGAAAACAACAACAAGAGCATTACAAACGTGTTGCAAACTTTTAGGCTTGGCAAAACGACTAAATAATTGCAGTAATTTGTTGTATTGAAATGGTTCAGCTAATTGCCACTATAATAGTTGTCGCCCATTGCACAAGACTAGAGTGTGGTAATTGTTTGGCTATGCCGATAATGTCCTGGAAAATCTTGGCACAAAAGCAGGCAAGCTGACATAAACACTAAGGGCTTAACACAAAGAAATTAAATACATATACAGACACAATAGATTATGATTTCTATGTCCATTAACAAAAGATGGGAGGTATTTAAATGTTGTCATTTCATTGGTAATACTGTTCCGTTATAAGTTTCATTAGAGAAAATTTTTTATAAAATGTTTCTACAGAAAATTTTTTATAAAATTTTACTATAGAAAATTTTTGATAAAATTATTCTATAGAAAATTTTTTTATAAAATTTTTCTATGGAAAATTTTTTATAAAATTTTTCTATAGAAAATTTTTTATAAAATTTTTCTATAGAAAATTTTTTATAAAATTTTTCTATAGAAAATTTTTGATTAAGTTTTTCTAAAGAGAATTTTTAGTAAATTTTTCTTTAGAAAATTTTTGTTAAAACTTTTCACTTAGAAAATTTTTGATAAAACTTTTCCCTTAGAAAATTTTTGATAAATTTTTTGTATAGAAAAATTTTGATAAAATTTTTCTATAGAAAATTTTTGATAAAATTTTTCTACAGAAAATTGTTGACAAAATTTTTCTATAGAAAATTTTTGATAAAATTTTTTTTAGAAAAATTTTAAAGAATTCTAAAAAAATTTTTTCTATAGAAAATTTTTGATAAAATTTTTCTATAGAAAATTTTTGATAAAATTTTTCTATGGAAAATTTTTGATAAAATTTTTCTATAGAAAATTTTTGATAAAATTGTTTTGTAGAAATTTTTTTAATTTTTTTGATAAAATTTTACAATAGAAAATTTTTGATAAAATTTTTCTATAGAAAATTTTTGATAAAATTTTTCTATAGAAAATTTTTGATAAATTTTTTCTATAGAAAATTTTTGATAAAATTTTTCTATAGAAAATTTTTGATAAAATTGTTTTGTAGAAATTTTTTATATTTTTTGATAAAATTTTTCTATAGAAAATTTTTGATAAAACTTTTCTATAGATAATTTTTGATAAAATTTTTTTATAGAAAATTTTTGATAAAATTTTTCTATAGAAAAGTTTTGTTAAAATTTTTCCATAGATAAAATTTTTCTATAGGAAATTGTTGACAAAATTTTTCTATAGAAAATTGTTGAAAAATTTTTCTATAGAAATTTGTTGACAAAATTTTTCTATAGAAAATTGTTGACAAAATTTTTCTATAGAAAATTGTTGACAAATTTTTTCTATAGAAAATTGTTGACAAAATTTTTCTATAGAAAATTGTTGACAAAATTTTTCTATAGAAAATTGTTGACAAAATTTTTATATAGAAGATTGTTGACAAAATTTTTCTATAGAAAATTGTTGATAAAATTTTTCTAAAGAAAATTTTTTAAAAAAGCTCGTAGTACTATGTGTCCCGTTATAATACCGAAATCTTCACTAACCTCCTGCATGCTTACTTTCAGCAATAGCCTCGTTATCTCACGATTTGGATCTCTCCCCATAGAATTTTTGCCGTCCTTTCGACCGTTACATGCGCATTCGTCGCCCACGCGCTTAACTCGGACTGCGTCGACCCGAAAGGCTTCGGGTTAACCAAATTTATTGACGGCAGTTCTTCAGCCTTCACTGCCAAATCGTCTGCTTTTTCATTCCTAGTTACTCCGCTATGGCCTGGTAGCCAAACTATGCGGATCGTGCCATCCTCAGAGAAGCCGTTAATCTCTTCCGACATTCCAAGGCTGTTTGTGATCTTACCGTCCTGGTTGTAATTGCCCTTATGGCCTATTTACTATCCGTAAAGATGTTCACCCTCGTTTTTCCCTTTAGTCCAAACCCAATTAAAGATACTAAAACCAAATATATGTGGTTTCGGTTTTTTTTTCCTAATGAGATGGTCTTGAACAATGGTTAAGCACAATACGAATGAAAATTTTTGAATATGAATTTTTGCTCTCCAAGCTGATTGCGAAATGTAATATTCTCCTATAATTGAGATGAGCAGATGACTGGATACAGATCCCTGAATTTGCAAATGCGTCCTTGCCATTTGGCATATACATTTCCAGGGCATTTATCATTAAAAGTTTTTGCATACCTTCAGGCTAAGAGACCACAAAATATATTCGGCATACATTTTTGGCAAATGCTATTATGATGGCGTATTTTTTTAGCCTGCAGAGAAATTTCTGAAAATATTGCTAATGAAAACCACAAATGGTTATTTGGCCAATGCATTTCAATGCAATATGCAATTTTTAATAGAAACTTAATGTATGTGAGAGCATTGCATATTGTTGGGCGAAAACTAAAATGTACGAATTTAGGAGTTAAGTCTCTAAAGCAATAAACAATACCAACGGTAAGGTCACGAACAGTCTAGGGGTGTAAGAAGGAGAGTAACGCATTCTCTGAGGATGGACGATCAGCATCGTTTGGGAGCCGGGCGATAGCGACGTAACTACTAAATTTCCCATGAACATTTAGAAACAGGGGACACTTCTCTCATATCAATGAGTGCAGTCCGATTAATATTGAAGCTCAATGATAAGGTGCCTACATTTTTATGCCGAGACTGAACGGCGCGCCGCGTAACGACACCACTTGGTAGAGAAGTTCTAACATGGCAGAATACCTCACAAATGTAGCCAGCATAAGTAAGGGCATAACCTCGGCTAAAAATTTTATGATTTGAACGACGGGATTTGAACCCAGGCATTCGGCGTCATAGGCGAACATAGAGAAGTGAGGAGAAATGAAAGGGCAGATGATTTGGCGGTGAAGGCCAAAGGATAAGGCGCCTACGTTTTTATGCCGAGACCGAACGGCGCGCTGCGTAGCAACACCACTTGGTAGAGAAGTTCTAACATGGCAGGATACCTCACAAATGTAGCCAGCATAAGTAAGGGCATAACCTCGGCTAAAAATTTTATGATTTGAACGACGGGATTTGAACCCAGGCATTCGGCGTCATAGGCGAACATAGAGAAGTGAGGGGAAATGAAAGGGCAGATGATTTGGCGGTGAAGGCCAAAGGATAAGGCGCCTACGTTTTTATGCCGAGACCGAACGGCGCGCCGCGTAGCAACACCACTTGGTAGAGAAGTTCTAACATGGCAGGATACCTCACAAATGTAGCCAGCATAAGTAAGGGGATAACCTCGGCTAAAAATTTTATGATTTGAACGACGGGATTTGAACCCAGGCATTCGGCGTCATAGGCGAACATAGAGAAGTGAGGGGAAATGAAAGGGCAGATGATTTGGCGGTGAAGGCCAAAGGATAAGGCGCCTACGTTTTTATGCCGAGACCGAACGGCACGCTGCGTAGCAACACCACTTGGTAGAGAAGTTCTAACATGGCAGGATACCTCACAAATGTAGCCAGCATAAGTAAGGCGATAACCTCGGCTAAAAATTTTATGATTTGAACGACGGGATTTGAACCCAGGCATTCGGCGTCATAGGCGAACATAGAGAAGTGAGGGGAAATGAAAGGGCAGATGATTTGGCGGTGAAGGCCAAAGGATAAGGCGCCTACGTTTTTATGCCGAGACCGAACGGCGCGCCACGTAGCGACACCACTTGGTAGGGAAGTTCTAACATGGCAGGATACCTCACAAATGTAGTCAGCATAAGTAAGCGGCTAAAAATTTTATGATTTGAACGACGGGATTTGAACCCAGGCATTCGGCGTCACAGGCCAGAGGACTGCCGTCAATAAACTTGGTTAACTCGAAGCCTTTCGGGTCGACGCAGCCCGAATTAAGGACGTGGGCGACGAATGCGCATGCAGAATTGTGGAACAGCGAAACGGTCGGTAGGATGGCGGAAATCCTTTCGGGGGATCCAGATCGTGAGAACACGAGGCTATTATTGAAAGGAAGTAATAAGGAGATCAGCATAGCTATTGGTCATGATGGGACACATAGGACTACGACCACACTTATGTAAAATTGGTGCGGCAAGGGATGGCATGTCTAGGGCATGCGGGGAAGATTATAAGACGTTGGAGCATTACCTTTATCATTGCCCGCGGGACACACACACAGAAGGTGTTCTATAGTCTCTTCTTCTTCGATGTCCTCACAGCTTCTGCAAAAGTCGTTGCTGGAAACCTTCACTCTGTCAGCATGTTTTCCGATTAGACAGTGACCTTTCATGACGCACACTTTGATTGAGACGTCTGTTCTAGCCAATGACAGCAAAGCAGTAGACCTCTTCAAGTCTAGATTGTAAATGCAAATTTTGCCCATGAACTACATCCACTAAGGAACAGGGGCAAACTTCTCACATATCAATGAATGCAGTCCGATTCAAGTTTTAAGCTCAATGATAGGGGGCCTCCTTTTTTAGCCAAGTCTGAACGGCATGCCGCAATGCGACATCTCTTTGGAGAGAAGTTTTACATGGTAAAGTACCTCACAAATGTTGCCAGCATTAGGAGGGGGAAAACCACCGTTGAAAACTTTTCTCCAATGGTCTCGCCAGGATTCGAACCCAGGCGTTCAGCGGCATAGGCGAACGTGCCTATGACGCTTCGCTACGATGGCACCTAGATTAGGCCACATAGTTTTGGAATGCTCAAAGCCCTCTCTTTGTGACCATCTATCATTCGTTGTCCTTCGGGCCTGATCCTGAAAACTTAGCTTACATGTCGCTAGAGGAATACCCACAGATTCCAGTGTCCCTCGAATGTGTAGGGTAGTTCCTAGTCTCGCAAGCTCGTCCGCTTTACAATTCCCTGAGATATCTCTGTGGCCCGGTACCCAGAACAGTTGATTATTGAACTGTTCAGCCATCTCGTTGAGAGATCTGCGACAGTCGAGGGCGTTTTTGTGTTCAGAAATACGTTCTCCAGGAATTTAATGGCTGTCTGAGAAGATATTTATGTCAATCGTTGTAATGACCAATTCTTCAATTCCACCAATTCTTTAATTGCAAGGATCTCCGCTTGATACACACTGCAGTGGTCGGGTAACCTTTTCGATATGACCAGTTCTAGATCTTTAGAGTACACCCCAAAGCCCACCTGGTCGTTTAGTTTGGACCCGTCCGTCTATGTAACTTCTGTTATCAGGAATATCGTAGTTCCAACCGGTCCTATCAGGAATAGTGGTAGAGAACTTTTTAACAAAAAGCGGCACAGGTAGGGTGTTATCCACACTGCCTGGAACATCGGACATTGTATCAAGGATAACACAGTGTCCGTAGCCGCCACACGACCAAAGAGAAAGCTTCCTTGGCCTCACGGCAGTAGTGGCAGCAATTTGTCTAGCCACAATGTCCAGAGGCATTAGATGTAGCATTTAATTCAGTGCATCAGATGGCGTCGTCCTCAGTGCGGCTGTGATGCACAAACAAGCCATCCTTTGGATGCGGTTGAGTATTGAGTAGTAGGTGGACTTTCGAAGCGCCGTCCACCAGACCACAACACCATATAGCATTATAGGTTTGACAACTGCAGCATATATCCAAAGCACGCGGTCTAAACACCTTACTTTTGCCAATGGCTTTCTTGCAGGCGTATAGGGAAAGAGTTGCCTTTCTGCCCTTTCCAAAATGTTAAATTTGAAGTTAAGTTTCCTGTCCAACAAAACACCCAAGTATTTTGCGAAACGTCAAAAAAAGTAAAAGTATTGTATTTTACATAGTACTCCGCATAGTTCACATCCAAAATGGTGTAAGACTGAGAAACAATTGTGTGCCCAAGTGTAGCACCTATGTACATATATAACCTATTCTTAAAATTGTTTAAAAACGAAAATAAAAACACAACTAAAATAAAATGAAGAGAGCAAATCGTTATTTTTGATATACCACCTCATCAACACTAACATCGTCGTTATTCAAAGGCAGCAGCGTGAACGACATCTCAGAGCACAACAGACCTAAAAATAATATTCCCCCGTAAAGACAAAGAAACACTTCTTCGAGTTAAAAGTCTCTCTGTCGGTCTGCCTGCCTGCCTGTCAGTCTGTCTGTCTGTCCATTTTTTAAGGCTTATGCAAAACGGGGTGATGTAGGTGAAACAGACGTAGGGCCATAGCAGACGAGAGAAGAGGCAAACAGACAAACGATGTCAGCTGCTTGCCACCAGTCAGTCTGTCTGTCTCGACCATACAACAACAACAATGAAGTGTCATCCATTGCATGCGGCAAGCCGGGAGGCATATCAACCGATATGTCTAGAATGCGTTCTATGTAGAAATTAAATAAATACATATGTGTACAATGTACAAACATGCATACATATACAATACATATGTGCAATATTTACTGCACCTTCACAGAGGCATCCAAGCAAATATACAGTGGGAAGCAAAACTGAGTGGATGTTTCACTATATGCATTTATTTTGAATATTAAAAATCAAAAACAAAACAAAATCAATAAATTCTTTTTAGCTTAAGGTTCTTCGAGTGGTCTAGTCTTGCTAAAAAATATCGAAAATAAAACCAAATGAGAAATGCCCCCAAAAAATTATAACAAAAAAAATTGGCACATTCACTCAGTTCTGCGCTTTTTCGATAATTGTCAAGAATTTTTTGTTTTTCATTCTTTATTGACTGATATGGGCATAGCTGTTTGCTAGAGTTTTACTATTTGGCAGCACTTAGTGTTAGGATACATAACAGAGAACAAGTAAAAAAGTGTTAAGTTGAGCCACCACCACAGATTTTGCTAAAAATTTCTACCATATCGGTTCAAAATTTTTATTATAAACCGATTTAGACAATACCTGACACGATTGTAGGAAGTCGTAACAAAGGAAATCGTAACAGAACACCGCATGCGAAATTTTAGCTCAATCGGATAACAAATGCGGCTTTTAGGGGCTCAAGAAGTTAAATCGGGAGATTGGTTTATATGACAGCTATATCAGGTTATGAACCGATTCAGACCATACCTGGCACGATTGTCGAAAGTCATAACAGCACACCGCATGCGAAATTTCAGCTCAATCAGACAATAACTGCGGCTTCTTGATGCCCAAGAAGTCAAATCCGGAGATCGGTTTATATGGAAGCTATATCAGGTTATAAACCAATTTGGACCATACTCGACACGATTGTTGAAAGTCGTAACAGAACACTACAATGAAAATTTCATCTCAATCGGACAACAATTGCAGCTTCTAGAGGCTCAAGAAGTCAAATCGGGAGATCGGTGTATATTGGAGCTATATCAGGTTATGGGCCGATTTGGCACGATTGGAGCTATATCAGGTAATGAGCCGATTTTGCACGATCGTTGGAAGTTCTAACAGAATACCACATGCAAAATTGCAGCTCAATCGGAGAACAATAGCGGCTTCTAGAGGCTCAAGAAGTCATGTCGGGAGATCGATGTATATGGGAGCTATATCAGGTTATACACCGATTTCGACCATACTTGGCACGATTGTTGGAAGTCGTACCAGAACACTACAATGAAAATTTCAGCTCAATCGAAGAACAATAGCGGCTTCTAGGGGCTCAAGAAGTCATGTCGGGAGATCGGTGTATATGGGAGCTGTATCAGGTTATGAACGGATTTCAACCCTACTCGGCACGATTGCTGGAAGTCGTAACAGAAATTTACAAGCAAAATTTCAGCTCAATCGGAGAACAATAGCGGCTTCTAGGGGCTCAAGAAGTCATGTCGGGAGATCGGTGTATATGGGAGTTATATCAGGTTATCTGGAAGCTATATCAGGTTATAGACCGATTTGGACCGTACTTGGCACGATTGTTGGAAGTCCTAGCCCACTTGCAAAATTTCAGCTTAATCGGACAACAATTGCGGCTTCAAGGGGCTCAAGAAGTCAAATCGGGAGATCGGTTTATATGGGAGTTATATCAGGTTATCTGGAAGCTATATCAGGTTATAAACCGATTTGGACCGTACTTGGTACGATTGTTGGAAGTTGTAACGGACAACAATTGCTGGTTCCAGCGGCTCAAGATATCAAATCGGAAGATCGGTTTATATGGAAGCTATGTCAGACCGATTCGGACAATTGCAGCTCAATCGGAGAACAATAGCGGCTTCTAAGGGCTCAAGAAATCAAATCGGGAGACCGGTTTATATGGGAGCTATATCAGGTTATGAACCGATTTGGACCGTACTTGGCACAATTGTTGGAAGTCGTAACGGAACACTAAATGCAAAATCTCAGCTCAATCGAACAATAATTGGGAATTCTCCGGGCTCAAAAGGTCAAATCAGGTGATTGGTTAATATGGGAGCTATATCAGTTTATGGATTGTTGGAAGTCGTAACAGAACACTACATGCAAAATTTCTGCTCAATCGCACAATAATTGCGGCTTCTAGGGGCTCAAGAAGTCAAATGAGAAGATCGGTTTATATGGAAGCGATGTCAGGTTATAGACCGATTCGGTCCATACTTGATACGATTATTGGGAGTCATAACAGAACACTACGTTTCATCCAAATCGGATGAAAATTGTTGCTTGTTAGGACTCAAGAAGGCAAATCGGGAGATCGTTTTAAAAGAAATTCGAACCGATATGGACCTTTTGCAATCCCCAACGACCTACATCAATAAGAAGCATCTTTGCAAAATTTCAAGCGGCTTGCTTTACGTGTTTGAACCTTCCACTAAGGAATAGGGGGCGAACTTCTCACATATCAATGAGTGCTGTCCGATTAAATTTTAAGCTCAATGTTAAGGGGCCTCCTTTTTATAGCCGAGTCCGAACGGACGCTTTGCGGCACCTCTTTGGGGAGAAATTCTTACATGGCAAAGTACCTTAAAAATGTTGCCAGCATTATTAAGGGGATAACCACCGCTGAACATTTTCCTGATGTTGACGCCGGGGTTTGAACCCAGGCATTCGGCGCCATAGACGGACATGTTAACCTCTGCGCTATGGTGGCCACAGATCGCAAATCAATATTTCGAGCTGTTACTAAAGGAGTGACTAGTTTAGTATACCCCCTATCTTATGGTGGTGGCTATAAAAATTCTTAAAGACCCTGGCTAGAAGAACGCATACCCAATGATTGGAACCTCAGCATACTATGTCCCAAACACAAGAAAGGAGATAAGACGGAATGTGTTAACTACAAAGGAATTAGTCTTCTCCCTTCACCCATCGCATAGAAGATACTGTCGAGTGTACTGTGTGAAAGATTAAAGCCTGAAGTCAATGTGGTAATTGGGTCTTATCAATGCGGCTTTAGTCCTGGTAAATCCATCCTGGACCAGATATTCACACTGCGCCATATCCTGGAAAAGACCCAAGAAGGAGAAATCAACACCTACCATCTCTTTGTTGACTACAAAGCCGCTTTCGATAGCCCCATACATTCAAAGGTATTTCAAGCCATGTCTGAGTTTGGTATCCCTGCAAAATTAGTGAGGCTCTGCAGGGCGACACTTGCTGATACACGTTCCTCAGTAAGAATAGGAAAGAATCTTCCGAAACATTTAATACCAAACGAGGTTTCAGACAAGGAGACAGCCTAGCATGTGATCTCTTTAGTATCCTGCTGGAGAAGATTATGCGAGATGCAGATGTGAATTATCTATTCACACACTACTCACAAGAGAACACATGCTACTCGCATATGTCGAAGACATCGATATCGTAGGTCGGTCACCGGAAGTAGCAACTGTAGCTTTTGAAAGAATCTAAAGAGAGTCAGTTAAAAAGGGGTGGCAGTAAATGGAGATGAGACGAAGTGGGTTGTATCAACTCCCAAACGCCATGTACAACCGAGCACACAAAGTAAATGCAGAATGTTGGGAACCACGACTTAGAGATAGTCAGCCACTTTATCCACCTCGGCACTGCAGTAAAGGAAACAAATGACACCAGTTTTTGAAGAATAATACTGGCAAACAGATGCTACTTTGGATTGGTAAGCACCTCTCGACAGACGAAGATTACACTATATAATACGCTGATACTATCCTTGTTGTTATATGGTTCTGGTGCATGGCTGCAGACAAGGCAGTGCTTGGAGTGTTTGAGAGAGAGATTCTTCGTAAAATATATGGAGCAGTTTACGTTAATGGAGGATATAGGTGTCGGTTGAATAACGAGCTGTATGAAGACGATAGCATTGTTACACGTATCAAAATACAACCGTTGTGTTGGCTAGGTCATATTGTCAGAATGGATGAAGAAGCTGCAGAAAAGTAGTATTTTAAAGACAATCCCGATGATTTACGCAAACCGGGACGACCAAAAACTCGAAACTTGGTGTCAGAGATTATAGAATAAGCACAGAAGATCAAGGAGCTTGGAACGCTAGTCTGCGTTCGGCTTATGGGACAAATGTTCTGTCATAGCCAATTAAAGTAAAGTAAAGGCCACATCTTTAGACCAAGCACAGTCGAGTTTTATCTCATATGACAGAAATGTCTAAGACCAAAAACTTACCTAAACTTGATACAGTTCCTACTTTCGCAATGGTTATTGAGTTACATACCTGAAAATAAAGTAAGGGAGAAACATAGTTAATATTTAAACCAGTAAGTAAAGGCAAAAGTCGGGCGGAGCCGACTATAAAAAACCCTACACCACCATGTCTACGTATTATTTCTAATACATGGAACCGATTTCTTAATTTTGAATATCTATTGAAATATCAAAAGCAACCTTGGAAGATTTTCTTAGGATAGGATCTAGGATTGTGGCTATTGCAGTCTTAAAAGCGTATATGGCCTAGCAAAATTTTATACCTAGCAAAATTTTCTTAAGATCAGACCAAAATCCATATCGGATGATAGATATATATGGGAGCTATATCTAAATCTGAACCGATTTTGATGAAATTTTGCACACGCATTGGGGCGTCTTATGAAACATCTCATGCAAAATTTTGCAAAAAAAAACTGACCCAAATGTGGCCTTTTGGGTCAAATTTTTTGCAAGGGAATCATATTCAAATCTGATTTGATTTTGCTCAAAATCAATAGTGTTCGTCCTTGGACCAAAAAGGGGCTTGTGAAAAATCTTGAGACAATTGGACAACAAATGGACATGGAAAGACTTACGGCCATAGCTTAATCGTATCAGGAAGCGATTCCTAGCTGATCGACATAAGGGCAAAAAAAAAGACAGTATGGGGCTAATATGAAAGGTCATTGGAAGTACGAATCTGATATAAATTGTAGACATCAAGGGGAGCCGCTTGACTCAGAAAAAAAACCCAAAACTTAAATTTATGACGACCAGGACGATATGGGACGTAAGTGAAAAGTCGCTGAAAGTAGTGGTTCTCCAAACATCCTCCAAACGCTCATGGGGAACGACCGGGACAAAGTAGGACTAAAAAGGACTTTGGAAGTAATATACAAATGTGATATGCGTATTTGGGAACAGGTATCTAGGACAGCCCCAAAACCCCTCTAACAGACATGAAGGCCAATCGGGACAGCATGGTACTCAAATTAAGGTACTTTTATAGTAAATGGTGATTTTTAGCTATTATCTTTTTGGCAACACTGTTTAAAACAGCTCAAGCTCATTTCGTGTTTTCTTTCAGTATGGCCCATAATTTAACCATGTCTTATCGTCGTACAAACGGACAACGCTTGCAAATTATTGAATTTTATTATCAAAATGCGTGCTCTGTTAAGAAAGTTCATCGCGCGCTTCTTCTTCTTCAGCGACGAAGCTCATTTTTGGCTCAATGGGTAAATGCTGATGTAAATAAGCAGAATTGTCGATTTTGGAGTGAAGATCAGCCAGAAGCATTGCAAAAGCTACCAATGCATCCCGAACAAGTAAAAGTCTGTTTTTAGTTTAGCCGGGCCGAATCTTATATACCCTCCGCCATAGATCACATTTGTCAAGCTCTTTTACCAGTATCTCCTTTTAGGCAAACAAAGGATAAAAGAAAATAATTGCTATGCTATTGGAGATATATCAAGTCATGGTCCTATTCGGACCATAATCGAATTGAATATTGGAGACCACAGTAGAAGTCCTTGTGTATCAATTATTCAGCCAATTTGAATAAGAATTGTGTTCTTGAGAGTTTCAAGAAGTAAAAATAGGGAGATCGGTTTATAGGAGAGCTGTATTAGGCTAAACACCGATTCAGACCATATTTGACGCGTATGTTGAAAGTCATGTGAAGCCGTTGTACAAAATGTCAGCCAAATCGGATAAGCATTGCGCCCTCTCGTGGCGTAAGAAGTCAAGATTCAGGTTAGGGACCGATTTAAGCCATATTTAGCACAGTTTTTGCAAATCAACAAAATACCTCGTGCAAAATTTCAGCGAAATCGGATAAGAATTGCGCCCTCTAGTGGCGTAAGAAGTCAAGACCCCAGATTAGTTTTTTATATGACAGCTATATCAGGTTATGAACCGATTTCAACCAAACTCAGCATAGTTTTGGGAAATCATAAAAAATACCACACGCAAAATCTCAATTCAATTGGATAAGAATTGCGCCCTCTAGTGGCTCAAGAAGTCAAGATCCAAGATCGCTTTATATGGCAGCTATATCAAAAGAAGAACTGATGTGGCCCATTTACAAGACTAACCGACCTACAATAACAAGAAGTATTTGTGCAACATTTCAAGCGGCAATCTTCTCTACCACGAAAGTTTGCGTACTTTTGACAGACAGACGGACAGACTGATGGGCATGGCTAGTTTGACTTAAAATGTCGTAAGGATCAAGAATATATATACTTTACGATGTCTTAGACGAATATATCGACAAGTTACAAACAGAACGACGAAACACGTATAAGCCCATCCTAAGGTGGAGGGTAAAAAAAGTCACAGTTTGGTGCGGTTTATGGGCTGGTGGCATCATTGGACCGTACTTCTTCAAAGAGCATGCGAAACGTAAATAATACCCAACTCTTTTTGCCCAAAATGCAAAAGCTTGTTATATGGTTTCAACATGACGGTGCCACATGCCACACAGCACGCGTAACAATGGATTTATTAAGAGGCGAGTTCAGTGAACATTTTATTTCACGTTCGGGACCGGTCAATTGGGCGCCTAGATCATGCGATTTAACGCCTTTAGACTTTGGCTATGTTTAAGCTCATGTCTATACAGACAGGAAGACACATTGAGGCATTTATTCATGAGATACCGGCCGAAATCTTGGAAAGAGTATGCCAAAATTGCACTAAGCGATTGGAGCATTTGAGGCGCAGACACGGTCAAAATTTGAATGAAATAATCTTTAAGCATTAAATTATATGGACCGTACTATCGATTGAAATAAAGATTTCATGCATTCTTCTGAATTTTATGTGTGTTTGTTTTTTTTTTTTTTTTGAAAAACTTTCCTATAGGTCTTAAAAATGCATCATTTATAATAAATTTAGACTGATGTTGATCCAAATCACTCTCGAAACCCGGTAGACGGGATAACACGACTTAACCGTGACTATTCCGAAGAGATGCGCTAGGTTGTTTAACCATCAATTTATTGTGCATCTCAAAAGTGACGGGGCAAGAAGAAGAGCCATTCGCCGTATTCGTGGTCTCCGAGCCGATGAACAGCCATCACAATTTACCGTGCACGAAGTTACGAATGTCACCCGTGGCGCCAAATCTTCTAAGGCCCCGACGGAATCTCTACATTGATGTTGAAGAATTTGGATTTACCTGGAGTTGAGTACCTTACCTTGAGTCCTCAACCTGTCATGAACACACACTACTCAAGCCTGGAAAGGACTCGAGTTTGGGGTAGTCGTATAGACCGACCTCCCTTCTCTCACCAGTAGCCAAAACGCTTGAGACATTTCTCCTCCCGAGCCTCGTAGGAGAATTTCCATTCGCCGAGTATCAACATGGATTTCGAACAACAACTGCTTTGCATGCCATCACTGCACACATTTGCCGTGGCTTCAATCAGCCCAGGCCATGTGATAAGACGGTCCTGGTAGCACTGGACATATCAAGGGCATTCGGCAGCCATGCCAAACTATTTGAGGACTTCGCAAATACGTCCCTCCAGCCAGACCTGACACGCTGGGTCGCGAATTATCTGTGTGGTCGCCAGTCATTTGTGAAATTTAGGGTTAAGAAGTCGAAGCACCGTGGGGTGAAACAGGGAGTTCCCCAAGACGGGGTGATATTTCCGGCACTGTTTAACCTCAAAGTTACCCATGAAAATTCCATTAAGGAACTGGAGAGAACTTTTTACATATCAATGAGTGCAGTCCGATTCATGTTTAAGCTCAATGATAAGGGCCTCCTTTTATAGCCGTTTATGGCATAGTACCTCACAAATGTCGCCAGCATTAGGAGGGGATAACCACCGCTGGAATTTTTATAATGGTCTCGCCAGGATTTGAACCCAGGCGGACATGGTTACCTCTGCGCTGCGGTGGTCTCCACTGTTTAACCTCTACCTATTCTGTATTCCATCCCCTCTAGACGGCATAGAGATCATATCATATGCGGACGATTGTACGATCATGGCAACATGAAGCCCACCAATTGTTGATATCTGCGATAGGTTGAACGTCTACCTCAACGAACTTGCCTCATATCTCGCTGCAAGAAATCTGAAGATATCTATCTGCAACCAAATCTTCAGCCACATACGCGTGAGGTGAATGCCGAGCTGACTGTGATGGTCGATGGAGAAATGTTTCCGACCATCAAGTGTCTCAAAATACTTGGCGTCGAATTTGACAGCTCTTACACATTCTCGCCACAGGAATTTAGGATAAAGTCAAAAGTAGAAACAAGGTCCTCAAGTCACTTGCTGGCAGCACTTTGAGTGCAAACAAAGAAACCTTGTTGACCACGTACAAAGCAATCATCATCTTGTGAATAGATATCCACCGCCCGAAAGCCTTAAGGTAGATCAACATGATTTAGAGCGTAAGGTTCAGCGCTACAAGAGAGAACCTCTAGATCATGCGGTATATCAAGCGCGTCTATACAACATTCATGCAGATGCGGTAAATAGCTACCGGGTGTAGCTATTCCTGAAGAAATTGAGCTCCCACGGCAAACCAGAGTAGTTCTGGCTCAATTACGTTCCGGCAGATACGGCCGCCTCAATTCCTACAGAGCAAGTATTGATGCAGACGTGCAAGTTGTATGTCCTGATTGCGATCAGGGACCAGACGACACACGTCACCAGCTGCCCAGCTAGACCCACTCGACTCAGACTTAGATCCCTCTGGACGCACCCCATCATAGTCGCAGAGTTCCTGGATCTCGAAGGGCCTAACACAACTAACTGTCCCAAATTTCATCAAAATCGGACAATAGGCGCATTTATTGCCCGATTTTGATGAAATTTTGCCTCAAAACCTTAAATAGAGAGATCGAATCTTTACGGCAGCTATATACAAATCGGAAACGATCAGGGCCAAATTGAAGAGGGATGTCGATTTCTGCGAAATCGGACAATAAATGCGCCTTTTATTGGTCCAAGACCCTAAATGGAGAGATCGGTGTATATGGCAGCTATATACAAATCTGGACCGATCAGGGCAAAATTGCACAAAGATGTCGAGGCGCCTAACGCAACGCACTCTCCCAGATTTCGGCGTCAATGGACAATAAATACGCCTTTATGGACCCATCGAGAGATCGGTCTATATGGTAGCTTTATCCAAATCTGGACCGTTCTGGTCTAAATTGAAAAATAATGTCGACTGGCCTAACACAACTCACTGCCCTAAATTTCAGCAAAATCGGATAATAAATGTGGCTTTTATAGGCCTAAGATCCTAAATTGGATCCTAATATACCCCCATCCTTCGGTGGTGGGTATAAAAAACTATCGGTAAAAATTGGAATATATTTATATAACCAAGAAATTATAGTTAAATTTTTTTTTAATATACCCTACACCATAAAACTCGTTTATAACCTTTCGGCAACAACTTTCAAAGACTTCTCAAGACTAAATTTGATGAAAATGCTAAAATCATTTTTCCCTTATTTATATTTTTGAGATTCGAATATTTAAACTTTTGTTTTGCCAATTCAACACCATATGTTGATTTTGATTAATGGTCTAGTGCAATGGGCAAATCATACCCTTGTCCAAAGTAAACCCCTGCTGATAACTACAACATCATATTATATTAGGTTAGGCAAACCCTACACAAGTTGCTAAAATAATGCGAAAATTTATGTATCCTCAAATACCCTTTTTCTCTATACATTCCTATTCTAATAAACATTGAATCTACCACAACTGTTATTTTTAAGAAAAATGTTTTAAATTCTTCCTCTTCCGTTCGCATTTTATCTTATTTGCTGGTTATTGCATTTTTCGAATAGTGTTCACCAACAGAAACTTTAATATACTATGAAAAATTGCCTTTCGCTCAGCCAAAAAGTATGCAAAACTTTTTCAACACTTCCTCTGTTGTCAAACAAAATAGTGCATGCATATTCAAATATTGGTTTCTGACCGCAGTGACGACTCAGTCTTAAGTCTGTATGGGGTTGGTGTATGTTTGTGTATGCGTGTGCCATCTAAACCAAAAGTATGCAAACTTTTATTGAATTTCATCGTTCATTGGGCCATTAACATTGACCCAAAAGTATGCAAAATATTTTTTTTTTTAGTTACAATTAAGCCTAAAAGCATATCAGAATGACAACAGAGCAGCATCATAATTCTTCTTGTTTCATATGAAAAAAGCAAATCTTTTATCTCTAGCATTTCTATCATGCTCTTAGCAACGGCGGCAGGAAGCTTTGGTATTGAATGCTGTAGCAAGGCAAGCACATATTTCTCTTGGCGTATGCTTTATGGCAGTCCAATGACAAGAGTCACCGGGGTGCCATAAGGGATGCTTAATGTCATAGCACAGATTGTCTATTCATTTGTAACATTTTGCAAATGCCTGCAAATCCATTAGATATTCCATAAATCACTTTGTATTGCTTGTGTGCGTGCATTTGACATGAGAGAGAGAGGGGGGCGAAGCAGAGTTGAGCTCCAAAGCTGCTCCCACAGCGGCAGGAAAAGTTAAATCTCACTTTTTTATGATATTGACATGTCCTCGGTGAGTGCTGGAGGATACTTTAATCTCTTAAGGAATTTTATTGAATCTACAACAGAAAGACACCTCCGACATTGGTTTTCCCTTGAATTGGGCTAGGCTTTGAGACATAACAAATTGAGTTTTTATTTAACGAAAAAGTACAAAGTTTGAAGTACAGCCCTTTTGGTTCAAGGAAAAATGAGATTGTCTTTGATGGATTGCTAATTAGTACAACTTCTGCTTGGCAACAGAATTTCAAGTAAGTCTGTTGTGATGACTTCCAAGCTGCTGTGCATTTACAATTGGCCCTCAAGTCTCTTCAATACTCAGCAAGAACCTGTAGCCGTTTGAAGCTACTTTCTTAATACTTTACTAATTGCATAGAACTTTGCCTAATTTAATGGAGTAAGTTGAGAACATTTGTTTAATTAAAATCAAAGTTTTTCATAGATGTGATTATTAACAACTTATAACAGCTTAATAGCCTCAAACACAAAAGAAGCAGGTGAACTACAAAGGAGGAGCAAAGCAGGCATTGCTTTGAGATACAGTCAAAATGATTGGCTGACAAGCCATCAAGTAAAAGCGCATTAAGTTCGACCGGGCCGAATCCACCCTTCACCATGCACAGCACTTATTCCATATATTAAATGGCCTTTGGAGTCATGAATTGGAAGACATAAAACTACCACGTTTAAAGTTTCAGCCAAATCTAGTCTCGGGAAGTCTACTCAGAGCAACTTGTTAGTAAAAACAGCAAAAATGTTTGCTGTAACAGCAGAAAGTCTGCTGGAAATAGAACAGCAGTAATTTTTTGCTAAAACAGCAAACACTTTCCGCTCTTTTCAAATAGTAAAAATGTAAAAAAATGTTAAGTTCGGCCGTGCCGAACTTTGGATACCCACCACCATGGATATATTAATCATCCTTATTATAACTCAAGGACCACATCCATAGTTATGTCTAAACAGGGGCAGGTCAAGGTCTGGATCATATTTTATTCAGGTTGCGAGACAACAATAGTTTCAGCGAAATCAGACAATAAATCAGCTTTTTATGGGATTACGACTCTAAATTGGAACATCGGTCAACAGGCGTCAATATCTTTATAGTCTGACCTGGATCATATTTGGATCGGATGTAGGGAGGCTAAAAACACTCAATGACCCAAATTTCAACGAAATCGGGTAATAAATAAAGCTTTTATGGTAGATCGGTCTATATAGCAGCTATATCCAAATATGGTCCGATTTGGCCCGTTCAAGAACTTAGCCAGCGTGCAGCAAAAAAACGTATCTGTACGACATTTCAGCTCAATATCTCAATTTTTGAAGGCTGTAGAGTTATTACAACATACAGACGGACATTGCTAAATTGTCTTAGAATTTTACGACGATCATAAATATTTCAAAATTTGTATATTCCATCTTATGATACCCACCACAATACGATGGGGGTATAATAATCTAGTCATTTCGTTTGTAACACCTAGAAATTTTGATCTGCGACCCCATATGGTATACAGATTCTGGATCGTCTCGGCATTCTGAATTGAAATCACCATAGCTCTCGACCGCGTAAAACTAGCCGCTTGAAATTTTGCACAGATACTTCTTCTTGATGTAGGTTGATGGGGATTGCAAATGGGCCATATCGGTTCAGATTTGGATATAGCCCCCATATAAACCGTTCCCCGGATTTGATCTCTGGAAACCTTAGAAGCCTCAATTTTCATCCGATTTGGCTGAAACTTAAAACAAAGACTTGAGTTATGACTTCCAACATACATGCCAAGTGTGATCTGAATCGGTTTATAAACAGATATAGCCCCCATATAAACCGATCCCCGGATTGGACTTCTTGAGCCCTTAGAAGCCTAAATTTTCAATCGATTTGACTAAAATTTGGAACAAAGACTGGGGTTATAACTTTCAAAATCCATGAAAAGTATGATACATGTCGGTCTATAAGCTGATATAGCCCCCATATAAACCGATCCCCAGATTGGACTTCTTGAGCCCTTAGAAGCCTCAATTTACATCCGATATGACTAAAATTTAGAACCAAGACTCGGGTTATGACTTCCAACATACATGCCAAGTGTGATCTGAATCGGTCTATTAACAGATATAGCCTCCATATAAACCAATCCCCGGATTTGACTTCTTGAGCCCTTAGAAGCCTCAATTTTCATCCGATTTGGCTGAAACTTGAGTTTTGACTTCCAACATTCATGCCAAGTATAATCCTAATCGGTCAATAAGCAGATATAGCGCCCATATAAACCTATTCCGGGATTTGATTTTTTCAGCTTTTAGAAGCCTAAATTTTCACCTGAATTGGATGCAATTTACCCCAAAACACTATCCTATGACTTGCAACACCAGTGCCAAGTTTTATACGAATCGGTCTATAGGGTGATATAGGCCCCCCTAAGTGCCGATAACCCGATATGACTTCTTGAGACCAAAATAATTCAAATACAAACTCAGTTAATAAGGGTACATTTTTGACCGAATCCATGGTGGTGGGTGCTCAAGATGCAGCTTGGCCGAATTTAGCACGCTTTTACATGTCTTTCAATATAAGACGATCTAGCCATGTCTATACGCCTGTCTGTTGAAATCACGCTACAGTCCTTAAAAAAAAAGATATTGAGCTGAAGCTATGCCCAGGCACTTTTTCCTATAGACAGGTTAATTTCGAAGACATGATATATCTGACTATATCTTCATATAGCCCCCATACAGATCTTCAATTTGGTTCAGATCGGTACAGATTTGGATATAGCTGGCAAATAAACCGATCTCTCGATTTATGGTCTTAGTCCCATAAAAGACGCATTTATTGTCCGATTTCGCCGAAACATAGGATAGTGAATTGTGTTGCACCCCTCGACATCCCTCTTCAATTTGGCCCAGATCGGTTCAAATTTGGATATAACTGCCATACAGGCCGATCTCTCGATTTATGGTTTTGAGCCCAAAATAGGCGCATTTATTGTCCAATTTCACTGAAATTTGGATTTTTATTACTTGTTTTATTTCGGGGCTACGTAGAACAAATTAAGGGCGTGGGCGATGAACACGCATGTCGCACTGTGGCGAAAGCAGCAAGGATATCAGTATGGCTTTCGGTATCATTACGGATCGTCCTATGCAATCCGTACCACTTATGCAGAATATGTGCGGCAAGTGACAGCGTGCCCTATGTGGGAAAGATGGTGAGACGTTGAAACATTTACTGTGCCAATGCAGGCTTTCGCAGCCAACAGACTCCGACACTTGGGTGGGGATACGATGCCAGACTTGAGCCAGCTTAGGAGCGCAGAATGGAAAACATTTAAGGATTTAGTGACTGTCGGAGTCAATACGCAAAAGAAGCCGATTACAGGCTTAGGTATATGACCATAGTGGCATAGGTCGGTTGGGATTGTAAATGGTCCATATCGGTCAATGTTTTGACAGAGCTGCCATATAAACCGATCTTTGATCGTGACTTCTTGAGCCACTAGAGGGTGCAATCATTATCCGATTTGGATGAAATTTTCCGTGAGGTGTTTTGTTACCGACTTCCAACAACTGTGTTTTGTTATGACTGGGTAAAATCGATGCATAACCTGATATAGCTGTCATATAAACCGATTTAGGGTCTTGACTTCTTGAGCCTCTAGAGGGCGCACATCCCATCCGATTTCGCTGAAATTTAGCATGCGATGTTTTTTTATGATTTCCAACAACTATTCTGAGTATGGTTTAAATAGGTCCATAACCTGATATAGCTGTCATATAAACCGATCTTTAATCTTGACCTCCTGACCCACTAGAGGGTGCAATTCTTCTCCAATTTGGACGAAATTTTGCATGAGGTGTTCTGTTATGACTTCCAGAAACTGTGCCAAGTATGGGTAAAATCGATGCATAACCTGATATAGGTGTCATATAACCCGATCTGGGGTCTTGACTTCTTGAACTTCTAGAGGGCGCAAATCCCATCCGATTTCGCTGAAATTTTGCATGACTTGTTTCGTTATGACTTTCAAAAACTCTGGAAAGTATGGTTCAAATCGGTCCATAACCTGATATAACAGCCATAGCACAGTGGGCCAAATGGCAAAAAAATTGGAAATAAGTCTACAACTTTTTATCTGTTGATTTTAGCCATACAAAATGTTCTAGACATTTGTAGAGGAGGACATAGGCTTTCAGAAAAGTGTTGTTGGTCCATATCTTTAATACAGGGTGAGCTACAGGGTGTCAAAGTTGACCACTTTTGACTTCTCCAAGCTTCTGGGGGCCATAACTTTTGATCTACTCAACCGATTTACATGATTTAGGACTCTAGAGAAAGAGCTTGACAAGATCTAAAAAACTTATGCATAAAGTACCATGCCATCGTGTACTGTTAAGGAGTTATGAATTGTTTAATTTTAAAATATGAAAATTTGGCCTTGGTTTTTTTCAGTGTTTTTTAAATAACTCCGTCAATTTTAAAGCTATAAACTTCATACTTCACACAAATTATGCCAGCATATGTGTGCATAAAATACAAAAGGAATCACGTGAATATCTTTGGCGGTTTAAAAATGGCATCGTTTTCAATATGAAAAATATTTTTTTTGTCAAAAAATTGCAAAATTTTTCAAAAAAGATACTCCCATTTCCTTTAAGTTTTCGCAAACTTTGGCCGTCAAAGCATTATCATTTCTTTCCATTTTCACAAAGTCGAGGTATTAAGAAAAGTTTTAAGTGCTAATTTGGCTAATTTCGATATCAAACAACACCGTTATCTTAAGACCAAAATGGCCAATTTTTTTACTAAACTTCAAAAGTTTCTCACTGGAAAAAAAGTTCCACGGGGATTTTTTCGCTTTTTTTGAACTTAAATGAAAGCTTAAAATGTTCCCAACATTTTAAGGTATGTCTCGCCATATCCTAGCCATAAATGAGATCGTAGCGATCAAAATACTGAAAAAAGTCAATTTTCAAGTAGTGCTATATTCATTGCTAAAAAACAAGTATTACGTCACATTTTATTGCAAAGATGTTAAATAAACTTTTATTTGGTAACACTTCTTCTACAAAACACAAAAAGAATCATGGAAATATCTCTATTCTATTCCATTTTATGGAACCGGCAATAAAAAAGTCAATTTTTCAAAAAAGTCGAATTTCCCAAATTTTGTTTTTGTTGTCCTAATTGCACATGACACACTATAGCCATATTTACGCAACATACCTTATCGTAAAGGAAATTTTCATACCTTTCCAACGATGTATAAAACATTTCTCAACTCGGATTCTATCTACTCTAAAATTCATTTACACTTCATTAAACTCTATATAAAAATGTCTATTTGTGAAATGGAACCTTATATGGGGCCTACACTAAAACATTGATAGATTTGCCCAGGGTTTACAATACAAATGTGTTAGAATAAAAAAAGGTCTCCTGCCAATCATGGGTAATGCAGCAATTTCTTCCTTTATTTCGTTCACCAAAGATCGTGTTGTGTTCCGGTCTTCCTTTGTATACTCAAACCGAATTGGGCGACATAAATATTTTGACCCAGGTGTTCTATTTATCCATATATCTTGAAATGCATTTTCTTTCGATGATGAAGATTGGTCCTTGTACAATCTCATTCTCAATGGTACTAATGATGCCATGAAAATTGATGCGAAGTTGGTATCTATTTCTGTTTGTTGCTTATATTCGGAAAATCCAGATGATCCATCACAACCCCATTTGCTGATCAAAACCACTTCGGAATTATTACATGTGTTCAACTGTTCTTCAGTAAAATTAGAAATAATTCTAACAGCTGTATTTTCAACAAGATCAGCAAGTTTCACTCTTGCTTTTAATTCGTCCACGTATATATTTGATGGCACCATTTTCGTCCTGGTGTTGTACAATTTATGTTTTGAGGGTAAACAACCCCATCCTTTTTCACGAAGAGCCTTCCTCATTGTTGAGTATTTGTTTCTTGAGAGGCCTAGGTTCAAAATCAGGGCCAGTGCATCTTCCTCCGTGAATTCTGTAGTCGATTTTGGAGTTGGAATACTTTCTACCATTCTCTTTACCCTTTTCGGAGATGCTAATGGTAAAACATCGACAATTCGTCCAACATTTTTTGGTTGTGTTTTTAACAATGCTGTTTTGAACGTATCTTTTATTAAATTTGGCGGATGTGCCGCCAATAGTTCCTCTTGTTTTTTCTTTTTGGTTTTCTCCGTAACTTCGTCGTATGCTTTGCTAGGCCGGCCGGGAATCAGCGGTTTAATTTCAATAAGTAGATTCGATTTCAGCCACTTCTCATACATTTTGAAAAACTTGATTTTTGCGAATGAACATTCTGGCAACCTTCTCTCAAATGATTTGTAGAATTTTTCAAGTTTGTCTAAAGCGTCTTTATTTAGCCTTATTCCATATATGTGGTCCAAAGTGTAAACAAGTTCCTTAAATGACTCCGTGTATGATTTGGAATCATTTTTGATGTCCCATACAATTTTCGAAAGAGTGGAATACTTCAGTATGACTTCCATAACTTATAAATGTCCTTTACGCCTCTACAAAATATAATGAAGAAAATTTGGATTTTGTTCAAATATTTATGCAATATATTCACAATTAATGACCCATTTCAGGTATCAGACGCAATCGTAAAAAGGGGTCCAAAGTGCCTCTTTTTACTTACTCTTCTATAATTATTTACCTGGACTCGAATTTGGTTAAAAAAAATGACAATGAATTTTTTATGGGTAGGTTTTTTCACATTCATTGATACGGTGGATTTCCTGGGAATTCGACATAGCGAAACAGGTAACATTTGTCTGCATCAAATCTTAACACAAATATATATATATATGCAGGTATATTTCTAGGTTACTTTTTATTCAAAAATCATCAGCTTACATTAAAAATAGATGTAGGTACTATACAAACGCACGCCGATGCGAAGTGTTTTCGCTCTAAAACACATATTTTTATTCCAATTTTTTTAAACTTTGGCAGGAGACCTTTTTTTATTCTAACACATTTGTATTGTAAACCCTGGGCAAATCTATCAATGTTTTAGTGTAGGCCCCATATAAGGTTCCATTTCACAAATAGACATTTTTATATAGAGTTTAATGAAGTGTAAATGAATTTTAGAGTAGATAGAATCCGAGTTGAGAAATGTTTTATACATCGTTGGAAAGGTATGAAAATTTCCTTTACGATAAGGTATGTTGCGTAAATATGGCTATAGTGTGTCATGTGCAATTAGGACAACAAAAACAAAATTTGGGAAATTCGACTTTTTTGAAAAATTGACTTTTTTATTGCCGGTTCCATAAAATGGAATAGAATAGAGATATTTCCATGATTCTTTTTGTGTTTTGTAGAAGAAGTGTTACCAAATAAAAGTTTATTTAACATCTTTGCAATAAAATGTGACGTAATACTTGTTTTTTAGCAATGAATATAGCACTACTTGAAAATTGACTTTTTTCAGTATTTTGATCGCTACGATCTCATTTATGGCTAGGATATGGCGAGACATACCTTAAAATGTTGGGAACATTTTAAGCTTTCATTTAAGTTCAAAAAAAGCGAAAAAATCCCCGTGGAACTTTTTTTCCAGTGAGAAACTTTTGAAGTTTAGTAAAAAAATTGGCCATTTTGGTCTTAAGATAACGGTGTTGTTTGATATCGAAATTAGCCAAATTAGCACTTAAAACTTTTCTTAATACCTCGACTTTGTGAAAATGGAAAGAAATGATAATGCTTTGACGGCCAAAGTTTGCGAAAACTTAAAGGAAATGGGAGTATCTTTTTTGAAAAATTTTGCAATTTTTTGACAAAAAAAATATTTTTCATATTGAAAACGATGCCATTTTTAAACCGCCAAAGATATTCACGTGATTCCTTTTGTATTTTATGCACACATATGCTGGCATAATTTGTGTGAAGTATGAAGTTTATAGCTTTAAAATTGACGGAGTTATTTAAAAAACACTGAAAAAAACCAAGGCCAAATTTTCATATTTTAAAATTAAACAATTCATAACTCCTTAACAGTACACGATGGCATGGTACTTTATGCATAAGTTTTTTAGATCTTGTCAAGCTCTTTCTCTAGAGTCCTAAATCATGTAAATCGGTTGAGTAGATCAAAAGTTATGGCCCCCAGAAGCTTGGAGAAGTCAAAAGTGGTCAACTTTGACACCCTGTAGCTCACCCTGTATTAAAGATATGGACCAACAACAGCACTTTTCTGAAAGCCTATGTCCTCCTCTACAAATGTCTAGAACATTTTGTATGGCTAAAATCAACAGATAAAAAGTTGTAGACTTATTTCCAATTTTTTTGCCATTTGGCCCACTGTGCATAGCCGGATAGCAATCAACCACTTCCCTCAATCGGAAATGTATCTGGCATCATGCCCCAAATATTTTTTTTAAACTCGTGGAGTTAAAAGGGTTCTTGAAAATCTAGACGTAAATAAATCCCCGGGCCCGGAAGGCATATTAACACTTGTCTTACGCAAGTGTTCTTCGACGCTCGCTCGTCCATTACGCTGCCTTTTTAATCTTGCCTACCGTGCGGGAGTCTTCGCATTGGAGGTTTGCGAAAGTTCAATCAATAACCAAGAAGGGTGAGGCAAACAACCCTGCGAATTATCGGCCAATTGCGATATGCTCCGCTCTCTCCAAGGTCATGGAGAGCATGGTTAATCACCATCTTGTGAGGTATTTAGAGTCTAGTGGCCTTCTTAGCGACCAACAGTAGGGATTCCGCAGAAATCGCTCTATGGGTGACCTCATGGCACTTCTGTCGGAACATTGAAGTCGCTCAAGCCACCAGTTTAGTGAGAGTAAGGTTGTGGCTCTGGATATCTCCAAGGCATTTGATAGGGTCTGGCACGGTGCACTACCAACAAAGCTTGTAGCATTTGGTGTCGGTAATGGCTTCGTTCGATTTATTTCGAGCTTTCTCAGAGGTTGCACTATTCGAGTCGTTATAGATGGGTTCTCCAATCCAATGAGCATAGATTGACCGCAGGTGTACCCCAGGGCTTTGTTCTTTCTCCTTCTCTTTTTCTAATTTTCATCAACGATCTGTTGGGTCAGACATCGAATCCGATCTACTCATTTGCGGATGACAGTTATCTCTGTCATTCCTACTCATTCGACCATAGGCCAAGTCTTCGAGAGATTGAGGACAAGAGACGGGTTAAGGACGGTACACTCTGCCAGGATTTGCTGGCCATTTCTGAGTGGGGTCGAATGAATCGAGTAGATTCAGTGCTGCATGTTGTCACACAAACGATTCGCTGACCCATTATGATCATCCTTGTCTATCAATGGTGTAGATGTTGAGCAATCAGAAGCTCTTGATGTTCTGGGCATGAAAAAACAAAGTGATGTCCCTGGCTAAACATGTATTCGAAGTGTCGAAAGAAGCATTCAAGTGTTTAGGCTTCCTTAAACGGTGTAAGAATTACTTCACTCCATCTGATCTTTTTAACATCTACACCACTTTCATAAGGCCGAAAATGGAGTACAACTCACATGTATGGGCTGCAGCTTCAAAATCATCCCTAGAGCTACTGGACCTTGTACAGAGGAGAGCGATGGCGTTGATTGGGGACAGTGGGGTATCCAACTCTATTGCCTCCCTTGATCATCGTCGCAATGTGAGTTGTTTGGCGCTGTCCTATCGGTACTTTCATGGTGTGTGTTCGTCTGATATTCGTCTTCTTATTGCTGATATAAGGATGTATGTCAAGGATAATAGACATTCCAGGAACTTACACCCGTTTGTAATTGATTGGCCAGCGGACTGCACAATGCATTACAGAGAGAATTCTTATTTCGCCCGAACCGTTTGTATGTGGAATCGACTTCCGACTAATGTTTTTCCCACCCACTTTGACATCCAATGATTTAAGACAAATGTCAACAAGCACTACATCCTTTTTTACTTTTTGAGCCCCGAAAGGCCGCAATTCTCATTCGATTTGACTAAAATTTTGCACAATGACTTCTACTATGGTCTCCAACATTCATTCTATTATGGTCCAAATCGGACTAAAACTTGATATAGCTGGAATAGCATAGCAATTATTTTCTTTTATCCTTGCCTTTTCTTTGTTTGCCTACAGATAGACACCGGGAAAAGAACTTGACAAATGTGATCCTTGGTTGAGGGTATATAAGATTCGGCCCGGCCGAACTTAGCATGCTTTTACTGGTTATTGAGTCCGAACGGCGTGCCGCATAGCAACACCACTTGGTAGAGAAGTTTTAAAATGACAGGATACCTCACTAATGTAGCCAGCATTAGTAAGGGGAAAACCACCGCTGAAAATATTTCTGATGTTAATGACCGCATTTGAACCGAGGCGTTTGGCGTCATAGGCGGACATGCTAACTTCTGCTCCACTGTGGCCTACTATTTCACAATACTCCTTTGCAAAGACTGCTTAAGGGTGCAGAGAAAAAAGATATCATGTCTAAGCAAACTGACCTTTAATACGTGAATATTTAGAATCTAACCTAAGTATTTCAACAAAATACCTGTAATACCATAAAAATCTCTTTTAATTAAATAACGAACTCTTAATCAGTTTTGCATAAACTCAACGCATCAGATAGAGTTATGCTTCTTTCTACTCCCCAATCGAATTCATGGAAACTCAATGGAATCTAAAACTGAATATATGATCAAAGGGAATTTTTTTCTTTTTTTCCCCCTTTAATACATCATCTGTGTGTTCCTAAGAGGATTGGCGTTTTATTCTCATAAAATTTTGTCCAAGTAATTAGGTAAAGCTTTGGTAAAGAAAAACAAAAATCATAGCATACTTTCAGGATTAATAACTACGTCTGTATGCCCTAAGGGCATGTAAGCGAATGGACAAAGAAGAACAAGAAGACAATGAAGGAAAATAAAACCGGATGTTGCTCATAGACTGAATGTGTGTGTGTGTGTGTATAAGTGGGTGTACGTGTGTGCCAGGGCAAACTTAAACACACACATATACACACAATTTCATTCATACTCACTTAATCGGTCTCACAGAGGATTTGTCCAGACATGAAAACAGGGGAGTACAGTATTCGAACATTTGTCCAAATGCAAGTCACATAAATACAATTAGCCATAAAGTCCTTGAGTTAAATCTTCATTTTTTGCTTTGTATTTGTTGTTTTTACTTTGGCTTAGTATCAAAAACTTGTTCCAAAATAAAACAAAAAGTAGAATATATAAATGCCGTCATTGGTCTGTTGTAACCAAGCAAGCATTGAATGAAAGAACTCAAGAGATGTTTATAATCATATGATTTAAAGGAAAATGAAAGGAGATTTTCTCAAATCCAGTTAGGTAACATGATGAAGTTTTTAAGTCTCTTTATTTTCGAAATGAGAATGAGCATAGTAATATAACAATTGGAGTATGCTATGATTTTTGATTTTGGGTCCAACATAAAAATCTAAAATGTTTTGCTAAAAACGGTGTAACGTTCTCCTCTTGCAATATTGAATGTATGCTGGTCCTGCTAATGCCTAAGGTTGTCTCAATCTCACGATAGGTCACATGACCATCTTGCAATATCAGCTGGCGCACAGCATCAATGGTTTCTGGAACAACAACGGATTTTGGACGACCTTCACGAAACTCGTCTTGGAGTGAACTACGATCTCTGCTGAATTCACCCTACCATCGATAAACACTGGTCCTTGATGGAGCTTCATCGCCAAAAATTGCATAAAGTTCATCGATGCACTATTGTTTAGTTACTCCACGTCGAATGTTGTAAAAAATAATCGCACGAAAATGTTCACGATTTAATTCCATTTTTTGCCCAAGATGAATCTTTTAAGTTACTGTAAACAACACAAATAGCGCTCGTATGTCAAAACGTTGCGAGTACGTATAACCCCAAAAATTTCAAGCTTTACGATAGAGCTGTCAATTGACGGATTGCAACACAACTGTTGTCCAATCTCGAAATATAAAAGGCAACCCTCGTATACAGATTCAGATGGCTTACAAACTATACAACAATTTTGCTGTATCATATCCGATTCTTGAGTCAAAAGTTATGTAACGAGCTCTATCTTTTAACAGAAGAATCAAATCGATCGGTCTATAAATGACAGTTCGGCAAGCAATACAAAATTTGTCATGCTCGACGTGACCAACCTTCAAGAACCATAGATAAGCCTCTGGATCAGTCCTTGGGGGGACGCCCTACCCCAAACGTAAATTTTACCGATTGGGACAATATGGGTATCAAATGAAAGGCATTTAAGAGTAGAGTACGATCTTGATATAACAATTTGACCACATACGTCGGGGGGTCCGCCCCAACCCTAAAAACCGCCAAAAAATTACATGTTAACGGATTGAGGCAATATGGGAATCAAATGACAGATAATTGGAAGTAGAATACGAAACTTATGTAAAACTTTGGGGTTAAAAGGGGCCGCCAACACTAATGGATGAAGCGAAGCATCCCGGGCCAGCTAGTAGACTATATATGAAGATATAACAAGTAAAAGCGTGCTAACTTCGGCCGGGCCAAATCTTGGCAACCCACCACCATGGATTCTGATAAAATTTTATGCAAACTAAATCTATTTGAAGGGCATTATTTCTACATACCAAAACTTCTGTCAAACCAGCAAAAATGAAAGCTTCTAGGAACCGAATAAGGATAATCCGGAGACCGGTTTATATGGGAGCTATATCAGGTTATAGAACGATTTGGAGCGTATTTGGCACAGTTTTTGGAATTTTGTCCGATAATGCTTTCCAAAAAGCATTATCGGACAAAAATTGCGGCTTGAAAGGACTCAAGAAGTAAAATCGGCAGATCGGTTTATATGGGAGCTATATCAGGTTAAAGACCGATTCGGACTTTACTTAGTTCAGTTGTTGAAAGTCCAAACAGAACACGAGATGCAAAATTTCAGCCAAATCGGACGAAAATTGCGGCTTCCAGGGGCTCAAAAAGTCAAATCGGGAGATCGGTTTATATGGGAGCTATATGTAAATCAGAACCGATATTGCATATTTGCAATCCCCAATGACCTACATCGATATTAAGTATCTGTGCAAAATTTCAAGCGGCTAGTTTTATGCGTTCGACCTCTAACGTGATTTCGACAGACGGACCCAAGTCCGATCGATACAGAACGACGAGACGATCAAGAATGTATGTATTTTATGGGGTCTTAGACAAATATTTTGAGGTGTTACAAACGGAATGACTAGATTAGTATACCCCCAATCTATGCTGGTGGGTATGAAAAATCCTAATATTGGAACATCCGGCAGTGCAGTGACGGGAAACTCAATGCAGTCTAAAGAAAAGGGAGAAGACGATGAGACCATCACCCACTCCCAAGAAGCCCATTTAATCATCCAGATACACCTCCACCGGAGTGAGACAGCTACTCACGCTCTAATGGAGAAAATCAGCAAGGGCAAGATTCATATGGCCTTAATCCAGGAGCCATGGACGACCCGGAACAAAGTTTCTGGACTGAACCATATCCATCTGCGGTATGCAGTGTTTCGGATCTCAATTCCAACATGAATATCTGCCGAAAACCAAGGTTTAGTCCTTGGGCAAATTCGTCTCATTCTGACCGGGAGCATACGATCCTGGATAGCACACACATTTCCAGACAAAAAGTTCACCTGATCATCTACCGATTCCATATGGTACAATAAACTCCAATAACCGATATCAGAAATTAAAGAAGACAGGGCTTCGTGGTCCAGACTACTGTAATCTAGATATGAATAAGACTCCTCCCTTCTAAGAAGTTCAAAGCTGTAGGACAGAAAAATTAATTAAATGGTTAGAGAAGCACCATGCGGATTGTTGGTCATACAAGGAAACATTTGAAATCTCACAGACAAAGAACAATTGTGGAAGGGTGCTGGAACTGGCCGAAAAATGAATCGGCATGGATGTGTTGGTCGATAATAAGCCCAATGAAGACATCTGCGAGGTGAGACCTGTGCCCAAAAGGATGTTAGAATTAAAATCACCTGCTATAATAACATCCGAGTAGGTAATAGTGAGGTGTTCCACTACTTCCATGAATGGTCCCATGTCAATGTTGTTGTTTCACCTATAGACACAACCAATCAACAGCTTCCTTTCCACAGCAGATATTTCGATGATGCGAGTCCTTAAATTGCTGTGGACATAAATCGCTGTGCCGCCTCCTCTGCGTAGTCTATCAGCCCTGAAGACCGTATACCCTTCAAGATTAATGAAAGAGTCAGGTGTTGTCTCTTTCAGCCACATCTCCGATACTATTTTGTATAAATTTTTAGCAGAATCCATGGTGGTGGCTTCCCAAGATTCGGTCCGAACGAACTTAGCACGCTTTTACGTGTTTCAAGTTCATTGCATGGTGTAGCACTTTGCCATAATGAGTTAGGAGGACAGTGTTCAGTTCTCCGATTTGAGTTCTTAAATACGTGCAGTTTCTTAGACCAAACGAAATCTGCTTAGGTCCATTCATGGTGGCGGGTTTATTTCAGTAGAAATTCAAAACCGGATTTTTAGATTCCTTCAAACACTTTTATACCATCATCATCATCATCATCTGACATACGAGCACATACCATTCATACATATATAATTAGAAAAAATATGAAAACCAATGAACGAAAGCACAAAAATAAACAAAATTACGTAAAAATCAAGGAAACGCAAAAGGAAAAATATTAAGAAGTCAAAGGTCAAATACCACCCAAAATCCGGTGCACAGCTCATAGTAGCAGGAATGAAAGGAAGAAACAAACAAACGAACAACAACCGCCATCCAAAGACCAAAGAAGTATTTCAAGCAAAATACGCCAAGCACAACAAACAGGACAACAAGCATGGAGGAATAACAAAAGCAAAAAAATTACTCGAATATTAAAGTCCAACAACAACAACAACAACAAGAAAGGAAAATAAAACCCAAGAAATTTTATTCTTTTGTTTATTCGTTCGTTCGTTCGTTCCTTTGTCTGAATGTTTGTAAGCGACATTGTATGGAGAGAAGTTCACAAAGAGAAATGCTTAAAACAAAAAAGGTCCTTATAAAGTGTTATGAATGAGAAATTCTATACGTGTGTGTGTGTGTGTGTGTGTGTGTGTGTGTATGAATGGGTGAAAAAAGCCAACACTTTGTATGAGTGAATTTGTTCCAATTTTCCATGCAAGCACTATGCCAGCAAAAAGTAAACGTCACCAAAGATGCCTATGAATGGGTAAAGAAGGGGTTTATAAACAACAACAACAACAGCAGCAGTAAAGAAAAATTACAACAGAATACTGGCGTTGCACACAACGAGGCCAAAATTGAGAGAATGAAGCATTCACACACACACACACGCACACACAAACACCTTCAAACTCAGTTAAAACGTTAAGGAAACTAAAAGGGAAAAGGAAGCTTTCGTTGGCAAAGGATGTAACTAAATGACACCCCAGCGAAGAAGTCCTTGTACACAATGTCCTTCCCTTTTCGTTGGCATCTCGCGTGCTCTCAAATCCTTACACAAGCAGACAAACTCACACACACACACTCATACACCCACCCACCCACAGGCCCTTAGTTATAAAAATACATTTTATGAACGGAAGACCCATAGAGGAACAATGAGACCATGTCATCCTTTCGATTCATGACAAACACCACACATACACCCACACATCAACTTGCCTCTTGCTCATTTCGTAACAATGACTAAAAGAAAGGGGGTAAAAATGAGAAAACAAAAAACTAGATGTGCCTACTTCCGTTTCCTTTGCTTTGCTTCTCAAACAGGAACTCTTAGAAAACACCACCATCACTGCAAAAGGGTTAAGTAACGCAAGAGCAGAGTTATTTGGATACTTCAAAGGGGATTTTCTTTCCTGTTTTTGACAAGTCACAAACTTAGGATGCCCGCCCGCATCAATTTTAAGCCACACCATCATTACAAGCTCCATACTAAGCACTAAGCAAGGAAGCACCCCCCCTCAACACAAAATAAAAATCCGACACCCGTTTAGATGCCATATAATTAACCTGTTAGTTGTTGCAAGGGTATTTCTCCTTGTTTTTCTTGACCATAGGGTCACTATGGTTTGTTATCTGTTAACGTGTAGTCGAGGGTTATTTAATCTCCTACCCCCATCAACACTCACTCAGGTGCTTTGAGGCGGAAATTGTGAAAACCTCACTGTAGGATGAAACCGGATGTTTGATTATGATTCGCCACAACACAAAATTGGATTGTCACCAAGTGGCAAATATCATTACAAAAATGACAGCAGACATGTACGAGCATATTGTGGGTGGGAACTGGCAACTTAGGTTCTCTAAAGTGAACAGTTGCTAAAGGTAACTTGAAAATTTATTATGTTGCAAAGATCCATGAAAAGGCCAGACCTTGAGGGAGTAATAATTCTTATCTTATGACAAATAAAAGTGACAAACTTGACAAAAGGTAAAACAGAGCACAAGCAATGACTCGTAAAGGGAAATTACTAAAAAAAAACACCAGGGCATGATGATATTTTCATTGATACTGTGTATAATTATTCCATCATGTCTTTGTATTACTATTCGAGTTTTGTCAGAAATATAAAATAGGGTGATTTTTTAGCTATTATCTTTTTGGTAACAGTGGTTTAAACAGCTCACGAACGTTTCGTGTTTTGTCTCACTGTCAAGCAACTTCATTTTGGTCTATAATTTAACCATGAATCGTCTTACAAACCAACAACGCTTGCCAATTATTGAATTTTATTATCAAAATGCGTGCTCTGTAAAGAAAGTTCATCGTGCAGTTCTTTCATTCAGTGACGAAGCTCATTTTTGGCTCAATGGGTACGTAAATAAGCAGAATTGTCGATTTTGGAGTGAAGAGCAGCCAGAAGCATTGCAAAAGCCAACAATGCATCTAGAAAAAGTCACAGTTTGCGGTTTATGGGCTGGCGACATCATTGGACCGTACTTCTTCCAAGATAATGCCAATCGCTACGTAACTGTGAATGGTGAGCGCTACTTTTTTTTTGGCTCAAAATGCAAGAGCTTGTCTTGCATGACGTGTTGTTTCAGCAAGACTGTGTCCTCTTACCACACAAAACACATAACAATGGACTTATTGAGAGGCGAGTTCGGTAAAGATTTTGTTTCACTTGCGAGACCGGTCAATTGGCCGCCTAGATCGTGCGATTTAACGCCTTTAGACTATTTTTTGTGGGGCTTTATTAAAGCTCACGTCTATACAGAAAAGCCCGCTTCAATTGACGCATTGGAAGACAACATTGAAACATTGATTCGTGAGATACCAGCCGAAATTTTATAAAGAGTATACCCAAATTGCATGAACTATTTGAAGCGCAGTCACGGTCAACATTTGCATGCAACAATCTTCAAACTTTAAATTATATGAAGCCTACTATCGATCCAAATAAAGATTTAATTTCTTTGAATTTTATGTGTTTTTTTTTTTTTTTGAAACACTTTCCTAAAGATTTTAAACAAGTAAAAACGTGTTAAGTTCGGCCGGGCCGAACTTTGGATACCCACCACCACCTTTCGTCATAATCCGGTGAAAAATGTATAATCTATGCCCCCATAGCAGCTATACCGAAAAATGGTGGTCTAATAAGTACAAGTCATTGTTTTGTAGAATAAAATATTGGTCTTTTTAGTAGCCATATCCAGATAGAGACCGAACAGTACTATATACGACACGGATGTGTGAAATTTTAACCAAAATCGGGCCAAAACCCTAAATCGAGAGATCGGTCTATATGGCAGCTAAATCCAAAGCTGGACCGATCTGTGCCATGCTGCAGAAAGATGTCGAAGGGCCTAACACAACTCAGTATCCCGAATTTCAACAAAATCGGATAATAAATGCGCCTTTTATGGGCCCAAGACCTTAAAGCGAGAGATCGGCATCTCTATACAAATCTGGACCGATATGTGCCGTATTGCAGAAAGATGTCGAAGGCCCTAACGCAACTCACTGTCCCAAATTTTGGCTAAATCAGACAATAAATGCTCCTTTTATGGGCCCAATACCTTAAATCGAGAGATCGGTCTATATGGCAGTTATATCCAAATCTGGTGGCCCACTGGGTACTTGGACCCAAATTTTAATATCATATTTTCTGGTCTCCAATACCTTTCATTTCTGGTCTCCAATGCTTTTCATTTGATACCCTTATTGTGCCCATCGGACCACTTTCGGATATGGGTGCCGTTTTGGGGGTAAGGGGGAGGGTTCGGCTCCAGCCGATATCTAAAAATTATATAGCCTATGTTTTCTTCCAGACAAACGTACACAATCTATGAAAATTTTAAGAAAATCGGTTCAGCCAAGTATCATATTATATATATATCCCAATGGGTCTTATGGGGTTTTTGAGGGGTGGCTTAACCCCCTATATTTCGATCGAATTTTGTACGCCAGATTCGAAATCTACTCCCCAAAAACCTTTCATTTGAGCCCCATATTGAAATGAACGTCCAATATGTCTGTTTGGGACAGTTTTGGAGTTGGGTACTTAGACTCAAATTTTAATACCTTATTCGTATTCTACTCTCCAATACCTTTCATTTGATACCCATATTGTTCCGATCGGTCCACTTTTGATTTTGGGTTGTGTGTCCGTCCCCCTTCCGATACCGAAAAATTGTATAGCCTATGTTTCCTTCTAGACCAACCTACACACAATATGCGAAAATTTCGAGAAAATCGGTTCTGCCGTTTTTCAGTCTATACGGAACAAACAAACCGAGTCCCATATATCCGTGATTGGCTAATGTGCCCGTTTTGGGCGTTTTTGTGGGAGTGGTGTCACCCCCTATCCTTCGACATGAATTTGTATGCCAGATTCGTTATCTACTCCCTCATGCTTTTCATTTGATACCCATGTTGTCCTTATCGGTGCACTTTTGATTTTGGGTGGTGGAGGGTCTGCCCCCTTCCGTTATGAATAAATAAAAAAGCCTATTCCTACTTCCTGATCATATTCCTAATCTACTCCCGAATACCTTTCATTTGAGTCCCATATTGTCAAGATCGTCGAATAAACCTATTTTAATGGGTTTTGGGGCTGAGGCGGCCCCCCAGGTACCGTCCCCCGTCCGATATCAAAAAACTATGTAGCCTTTGTTTCCTTCCAGATCGACTTAAAATGTCGTTAATAGCTATATAGAACCTTTATAGAACCTTAGACGAATATTTCGAGGTGTTACAAATGGAATGACGAAATTAGTAAGACCCTGTCCTATGGTGAAGGTAGGTATAGGTGGAGGATGTAGGTTCGACCGGTCCGGTTATTGGATACCCACCACCATTGATTCCGTATATTGACCAAGGTCTATCAGGATTATATCGAAGAAAAGATGTCCCGGTAATCGCGGTAGAGTGCTCAGATTGCCGGAGCGGGAGTCGTGGGTTCGGTCTGGTCTGTCGCTGCTGTGCTATCAAAACGAACTTAAAATTGTCTAAGTGAGTCTGTAAAGGACTGCCAATGTTACCTTACCCTAACCTAACCCATATCGAAGCAATCAATTCGACTAATTATTGACTCTTCTAGGATCTCAAAAAGATATACAGAGGCATTGATTTATATGGGAACCATATTAACGTGTTCCAAGTACTATATTTCATCTTAAGACGTATAGAGATTCAAGAATTCAAACCCCGGGAAGGGTTGATATGAGGCTATATCTACTTATAAGTAGATCAGTCTGGATAGGGTTTGTTTTTGGGTGTAAGTGGGTATAAAAGTACTTCACAGTCAACATTTCAGACCCAAAACAATAAAGGCTTGGAAATACCCATTTAAATGGGAGCTTTATTCAAACCTGAAGCGATAGGGCCCAGTAGCTGTCCCCAACAACCTATAGATGTAGAAAGAAGTATCTGCGCAAAATACATGTCCGACCGTTATCGTGATTTCGACAGACGGACATGGCTAGATTGACTTAGAACATTGGTGGCCACATTAACATATCTGCATGCCTTTCAATCGTGTCTGTGCATTTGTCCACCACTTGACTTAGAATATCAAGGGTATCAAGAGAAAAGTTTCAACACCATACCGCATTTCGACTCCGCAGCTCACGTTATGGATTCGAACCTTGACAGTTTCATTGGGTTAAACGATATGGTGACTTCCACTGACGGACGGCCATGGGTACATCAACTTAAAAGGGGAAGACCATCGAAGACATAAATATACACATTGAGCTGCCATTAGACGATAAGACATGTCATATGTAAATTCAACAACAGCAACTCTAAAAGCTGTACAAATCGTGTAATACGTATGAAAATTTAATATGGCAAATGGATTTTGGAATAAATATGCAACTTTTTCGAAAAAATCGAGCTTTAATTTCATCGGATATACTCCTTGATACATGTCTATAAGAAAAAAGTACAATAAATATAAGAATACATGCCGATTAGAGCGCGCTCTATTCGTATTCGACGTACATAAGACAAGTCTCATGAATACAGACAGTGACAGCTCATATGACATGTCTTATGGTCTATTGGCAGCTTTACTTGTATATCGATAAATTATGTAATAACGAGTTAACTATACCTACTCGCCCTAAGGTGATGGGTATAATTAAAATAATTGTCCACTTTAACTTTAACTGCTCGCTTCTCCACAAAGGTTTATCTCTGAAGAGAGTAAAATGTTTTAATTGCATTTAATTCACAACCTATAGTCATGATAGTTCTATTTGAAGTGAAATCTTTTATTTTCAAGCCTGACCACTTTAAAACTGACCAACGCTAATAGCCATGAATTGTTTGCCTGAGTTTACCGTAGTCCTTGTGGACCACTGCTGATAGTAATCCCCAGATAGACTCAAACATCACGTTAAGCTTGCTCTTTTAAAAACAATACCAATTTTCAACATGTTGACCGACTTTTTTTTATTCGTGCTTTTTGTTTCAACATTTTGCTGCTGCTACTGCTGCTCTCACAATATAAAGTGTCGATTACACAATACCCTGATGGAAAATCAGCCTTCAAACCACATAATCCACAAGAAGACAAGAGGATATCCAGCGTCAACAACGGCAGCAGCAGCAGCAGCAGAAATAGCATCATTGGCAGAACGCCCATACCCTCCAACCCCACCAACAAACAAACAAACAAACAAACAATAACCTCCGCCGTATATTTGTCACCCGTATTATAAGGCAAGTCAATCTCCAGCAAGGCACCAAACAAATAATAATCCTACATTTTTCTCATAAGCCAAAGAGAAAATGGCTAAGAGAGGAAGTTAGCGAGATGGAGGGAGAGAGAGAGAGAGAAAGGAGAGCGCGCGAAATGAATCATGAGTACATCACAGATTATCCCAGGGATGACAAACATGGTTCATACTTTCTTCGCAAGCTTCGGAACTAGACTATACGTTGTGTTTGTTTGGTGTTTGTGTTAAACGCATTCACCCAAAGAAAATTCGATACCAAACGTGCTCATTTCAGTACCATACGGTATTGACAGTTAGGCAACTCTGTATGGTAACGAAGCAATACCGTAAGGTACGGATGAAATATAAAACAATTAGTAGCGTTTCGTACTAGACTTATTACCGAACTGGTATTGATTTTATAACCATACGGTATTATTTCGGTATAATTTCATAGTGTTGCTCTACCATCAATGCCATATGGTATTAATTTTTCTTTCGATGTGGTTTCGTACAAGGCATTCGGTTCACTTTTAGTACCGCCAAAGTAATTGGTGTGAATATTGGATGCCTTCACCCAAAGAAAATTCGATACCAAACGTGCTCATTTCAGTACCATACGGTATTGATAGTTAGGCAACACTGTATGGTAACAAAGAAATACCGTATGGCACGGATGAAATATAAAACAGTTAGTAGCGTTTCGTACTAGACTTATTAACGAACTGGTATTGATTTTATTACCAAACTGTTATTGGTTTTAGTACAAAACGTGAGTATTGGATGCATTCATCCAAAGAAAATTCGATACCAAAAGTGTTCATTTCAGTACCATTCGGTAATGATAGTTAGGCAACACTGTATGGTAACAAAGCAATACCGTAAAGTACAAATGAAATATATAAATAATTAGTAGCGTTTCGTACTAGACTTTTAACGAACTGGTATTAATTTTATTACCATACGGTATTATTTTGGTATTAATTCGTAGCGTTGCTTTACTATCAATACCATACGGTATTAATTTTTCTTTCGATGTAGTTTCGTAGATGGCATTAACTTCACTTTTAATACCGCCAAATGAATGAAATATGAAATTTTGTTTGGATAGTATTTGGTGTGAGTGTTGAATGCATTCACCCAAAGAAAATTCGATACCAAAAGTGCTCATTTTAGTACCATACGGTATTGATAGTCAGGCAACACTGTATGGTAACAAAGCAATACCATATGGTACAAATGAAATATATAAATAATTAGTAGCGTTTCGTACTAGACTTTTAACGAACTGTTATTGATTTCATTACCATACGGTATTATTTTGGTATTAATTCATAGCGTTGCTTTACTATCAATACCTTACGGTATTAATTTTTCTTTTAATGTAGTTTCGTAGATGGCATTAACTTCACTTTTAATACCGCCAAATGAATGAAATATGAAATTTTGTTTGGATAGTATTTGGTGTGAGTGTTGAATGCATTCACCCGAAGAAAATCCGATACCAAACGTGCTCATTTCAGTACCATATGGTATCGACAGTTAGGCAACACTGTATGGTAAAAAACAATTAGTAGCGTTTCGTACTAGACTTATTAACGAACTGGTATTGATTTTATTTCCAAACTGTTATTGGTTTTATAACCAAACTGTTATTGGTTTTAGTACCAAACCGTTATTGAATATTCTACCCCATAATCAAATTAATAAAAATTTGTATTCCCACCACCAAAGAATGGGGGTATATATCGGAATATATTTTGATATAGCCCCCTTTATAGGCCGATCCGAAATTTGTGTGTTAGACCCCTCGACATTTGTCTGCAATTTGGCCCAGATTGGTCTAGATTTGGATATAGCTGCCATATAGACCGATCTCTCGATTTAAAGTTTTGGGCCCATAAAAGGCGCATTTATTATCCGATTTTGGGACAGTGAGTTGTGATAGGCCTTTTGAGATCCTTCTACAATTTGGCCTAAATCGATCCCGATTCGGCTGCCATATACACCGATCCGCCGATTTAAGGTATTAGGCCTATAAAAGTCACATTTATTATACGATTTTGCTAAAATTTGGGCAGTGAGTTGTGTTAGGCCACTTGACATCCTTCTTCAATTTGGTACCCAAAAAACACGAAATTGGTATACAATTATGGGATCCAATATCCTGGGGGGATGCCCCATCCCAAAACCCACCCGAACGGACATGTTTATCAATTGGGACAATATGGGTATCAAATGAAAGGTATTTAAGAGTAGAGTACGAACTTGGTATACAAATTTCACCCTAAGTGGAGGAGGGTCTCCCACCCCAAAAAACACCACCCCACAAGACACTTTTACCGCTTTGGGCAATATGGGTATCAAATGAATGGTAGTAAAAAGTATAGTACAAATCTAACATAAAAATTTATTCTTTTTGACTGTGATAATTTGGGACTCAAATGAAAGGTATTTGGGAGTTAAATGCGAATATGGTATTAAAAATTGGGTCCAAGTACCTGGGAGGCTGTCTACGAAAATGGTGTCAAAAATTGGATCCACATATCTTGGGCGTCGCTCCAAGAGTACCGCCCAAAATAAAAACCAGCTCGAACGGAACAACTCAGGACCCCAATGAAAGGTATTTGGGAGTAGAGTATGCACATGAAATTAATAATTGGATCTAAAGTGGACCGATTGGGATAATATGGGATTGAAATTAAAGGTATTCGTGAGAAGACTACGAATATGATGTCAAAAATGTAAGCCAAGTACTTAGGACACCGTCCCAAGCCCAAACCCGCAACAAAAGTACCGCCCAAAATCTAAATTGGACCAATCGGGACAATATGGGACTCCAATGAAAGGTATTCGAGAGTAGAGAACGAATATGATTATCGAATATTAAACAGCAAGGAAAGGCAAAAGTCGGGCGGTGGCGACCGTATAATAAACTACAGCTACCCTATAAGTACAAAGTGGAAGCTAAAACTAATTCTGAACCAATTTCGATTGATCTCGGTGGATGTTTTCAGATGGGTTATTAAACAATCGGTATCAAATTTCGAGCAAATATGTTCAAATAACTACCGTTGACAAATGGCAGCATTATTGCAATTTACCCAAAATCTGAAGCTATATCTAAATCTGAACCGATTTCGAGCAAACTCGATAGATATTGTGGCATTCGTCGAGGAAAGCGCTGTGCAAACGTTTGGCAAGATTGGTCAATAAATACGCTTGCAGTGGCTCTAGAAGAGAAAATCGGGCGATATACTACGTATATGGCAGCTATAACTAAATCTGGACCGATTTCTATGAAATTCACGAGTAATAAGAAAATTCTTCCAGTTAAATTTCGAGAGCATCGGTTAACAAATGAGCTCTTTATTGCAATATTAGTTCGAATAGTACGAATATATATATATAGGAGCTATATCTAAATCTGAACCGATTTTTTTCCTGTTTCAAAAGGCTTCGTCTCTTGGCTAAAACAGCGATAAACTTAACAATGGGTCTATCTCTCTTCCTTCTAGGTGTTACAAACAAATGCACTAAGTTATAATAATATCCTGTATGACAATGGTGGTGTTGGATATACAAATTGGGTGTAATTACCAAGGGGGTCGCCCCAAAAACCACCTCATGACCATCCGTCCGTCCGTCTGTTGAAATCATAATAGCGGTCGCTCGCGTAAAGCTAGTCGCTTGTAGTTTTGCATAGATACTTTTTATTGGTGTAGCTCGTTGGGGATTGCATACGGGTCTAACGGTTCAGATTCGGATATAACCTCCCTTGACTTCTTGAGCCCCTAGAGGCCTCAATTTTCATCCGATTTGACCAAGTATGATCCGAATCGGTCTATAAACAGATAAAGCCCCCATATAAACCGATCCCCGGATTTGATTTCTTGAACCCTTAGAAGCTAAATAAAACTAAAATTAAATAAGACTAAAATTTGGAACAAAGACTTGGGTTATGACTTCCAACATCCATGCCAAGTATGATCCGAGTCGGTCTACAAACAGATATAGCCCCCATACAAACCGATACCCGGATTTGACTTCTTGTGCCCTCAGAAGCCTCAATTTTCATCCGATTTGGAATAACGATTTTTGTTATGACTTTCAACGTCCAACGTCTAAATTGGTCTATAAGCACAATAGCCCTGATATAAACCAATCCCCGGTTTTGACTTCTTCAGCCCTTAGAAGCCTACATTTTCATCTGATTCGGATGATATTTGGCCCAAACCCCTATCTTATGACTTGCAACATCCATGCCAAGTGTTATCTGAATGATATAGGACCCCCGAAGTACCGAAATCCCGATATGATTTCTTGAGACCAAAACAACTCAAATACAAACTCAGTTAATAAGGGTAAATTTTTGGCGGAATCCATGGTGGTGGGTACCAAAGATTCATCCCGGCCGAATTAAGCACGCTTTTACATGTTTGAAAATAGTACCTTTTTGACAAAAGAAAGTACTTTTTCCCACATCTATATTTTTCAAGCCTATTCTGGCCACATAGCGGCGTAAGCTCTCACACACACACACGTAATGTAACCTTCCTGAAGGCAAACAACATAAAAAAGGAGGCTTCAAATAATGGTTTAATGACAAAAGCCAGCATGAATAAATGAAGACCACCCAACTATCATTGTCATTGGTGTTTGTCTGTATATGTGTGTGTATGTGTGTGCGTTTATTTCTGTGTGACAGAGCTGTGGCCATATCATCTCCCACAACTTCGAGTGGCAGAGCAGCAAAGAGCAATCATTGAGAAGAGCAGGACTATACACAGCATGCAGGGTGAAACAGCAGAAGAGTACGATAGTAGCTGTTATTGTATTTTGTTTTTATACATTTTCCTAAAGGGTTGAATATAAACATTCAGTTTATTAATGCCGCCAAGATAATGGGGCAAAAAACGCATCCGGGACCAGATAATAAATGGTATACATATCGAATACAACAAAATGGTCACTAAAGAATACAGCAGCGAAATATTTGTGGTATACTATTTTTTGTAACACCGCAAAATACTCCTCTAAGACCCAATGGAGTATATAAATCCAGCCTAATCAGATGAAAACTGCGCCCTCTATAGGCGCAATATATCATAAAGGATACATTCAATGTCGGATTGCTTATTTTTGTTTAGCTTCCCAAAAAAACTATCTTTTGCGATAGTATCCATCGGAAAAAAATCAATCGATATTCATTCAAGGAAATTAAAAATCGATAGTATCGATGGTGCCATCGATTTTTTGCCAGCTCTAGTTCTGAGTCGATATATCCATGTCCGTCCTTCCGTCTGTCAAAATCACCATAGAGGTGGAACGCGTAAAGCTAACTGCTCGAAATTTTGCACAGATTCTAACTATTGATGTAGGTCGTTTGGGGATTGCAACTGGGTCATATCGGTTCTGATTTAGATATAGCTCCCATATGAACCTATCTCCCGATTTGACTTCTTGAGCCCTTACAAGCCGCAATTTTTGTCCGATTTGGCTGAAATTTTGCATTTGGTATTCTGTTATGACTTCCAACAACTGTGTCAAGTACAGACCAATAAAGTCCATATAAACCAATCTCCCCATTTGACTTCTTGAGCCCTTACAAGCCACAATTTTTGTCCGATTTGGCTGAAATTTTGCATGTGATATTCTTATTACGATTTCCAACAACTGTGCCAAGTCCAAATCGAGAATATTGTTTGAACCGTTAAGTGGAGCGGACGTTTGGTTATTTCGCTCCGCAAGAAGTTTCCTGTAACTCGAAATAGGTCATTATTTTGGAAGAAAAATTTAAGTCACTCAAGGATAGCTACGATAGTAGTATCCATTAGGCGGTTGATGATCTGGTCGGTTTCCTGTGAAGCGGTAGATCTAGAGCTCGGGAGTTGGCTTAGAATGGGCTCCAAAGACCCAACAGCTGCGGGGGTGGTATCAGGCATGTTGACTGCTACCGATACCTCGACTGGTGCAGCGGCTGCCCCAGGCTCCACTAGCCGACAGACGACTGGTCAGCAGGGGCTTTTGACGCAGACACCTGGTGCGAGTCTTAAGGACAAGGCCGAACCTATTCTTTCCGCACATGCCTATAATTTGCCTAAGCCATCGGCCTTCCCCCGCAAACCAACACGCCCCTTAAGAGGTTGAAATAATAGAAGGAGCATCGCTCTCAGCTTCATTGAGAGGCTTGGTGCGAATGATCCCAAGACTCTTACTAAGAGGGAAAGAGACTCCCTAAATTGGATTCGGGAAGTCGCTGCACAGGCTACCCCAAAGACTACACGTCTAGATTCGGAAAGGCTATGGTCACCTGGCATCCCATGCCTAAAATAACTAGGGCGAACTATAGTATGATGGGTCCAAGAACATTTACTAATGTCGCTAGGGACAATTTGGTAATGGCAGTTGTCGACAAGGGAAAAGAACAGGTCTGCATACCTAGGAATAATTGGAGTGGGTAAGTCAATGGACTGTCATCAGTATACTTCGATGGCCTTGTGGAATTTCCTCGGTCTCCTCCAGTTTGTGACGATGCAAGCTGGTATCGGGGCCGATAAAGATCAATTGAGCGTTGATCCCCGAAGGAAATTTTCCTTCGGGGATCAATGCTCAATTGAAATTTATCGTTGTGCAAAAAAAAGCCCTCGACAGTCGCAGATTCCCTTGTTCTGGGTACCAGGCCACAGAGATGTCCCAGGGAATTGTAAAGCGGACGAGCTTGCGAGACTAGAAACTACCCTACACTTTCCAGGGATACTGGAATCTGTGGGTATGCCTCTAGCGACATGTAAGCTAAGTTTTCAGGAACAGGTCCGAAGGACAACGTATGATAGATAGTCACAAAGAGGGGGATGTAAGCAATCCAAAACTATGTGGCCTAATCTAGACTTTAAGAGGTCTACCGCTTTGCTGTCATTGGCTAGAACAGGCGTCTCAGTCATTGTGTCAGTAATGACAGGTCACTGTATAATCGGAAAACATGCGGACAGACTAATGGTTGCCAGCTGTAAGGACATCGAAGAAGAAGAAACTGTAGAACACCCTCTGTGTGTGTGTCCCGTACTAGCAATCAGAAGGAATTCCACTTAGGTTCCCATTTCTTTGAGAATTCTGATTTAGCGGATGTGAACATTCGCAAGTTATTGGGCTTTTTAAAGCGATCTGGAAGGTTCAACAGTAGGCATCTTCCTTCTTCTGTTCCTGTGTTATCACAATGGACGAAAACGTCTAAGTGAGTCTGATGGCAGACTGCCACTTAAACCTAACCTAACCTAGTGCCTATTATGGATATTGACGGTATCAAATTTTATTATGATGTTATTATACCCTCCACCATAGGATGGGGGCATACTAACCTAGTCATTTCGCTTCTAACACCTCGAAGTATATATATTCTTGATCGATTCGACATTATGAGTCCATCTTCATATGTACGTCTACCGTCCGCCGTCCGTCTGTCTGTCAAAATCCCGATATATACCGATCTCCCTATTTGAGTTCTTGAGAACCTGGAAGCCTCAATTTTTGTCCGATTTGGCTGAAATCTCGCACATAGTGTTCTGTTGTGACTTCCAATAGCTGTGCTAAGTACGCTCCGAATCGGTCTATAACCTGCTTTAGCTCCCATATAAACCGATCTCCTGATTTGAGTTCTTGAGTCCTTGGAAGCCTTCATTTTCATCCCATTTGGCTGAAATTTCGCACAAATTGTTCTTTTATGATTTCCAACAACTGTTCTAGGTACGGTCCAAATCGGTCTATAACATGATATATTAGCTTCCATATAAACCGATCCCCCGATTTGACTTCTTGAGCCTTTACAAGCCCCAATTTTTGTCCGATTTGGCTGAAATTTTGCATGCGGTGTACTGTTATGACATCCAATAACTGTGCCAAGTACGGTCGAAATCGGTCTATAACCTGATATAGCTTCCATATAAACCGATCTCCCGATTTGACTTCTTGAGCCCTTACAAGTCGCAATTTTTGCCCAATTTGGCTGAAATCTCGCACATAGTGTTCTGTTGTGACATCCAATAGTTGTGCTAAGTACGCTCCGAATCGGTCTATAACCTGCTATAGCTCCCATATAAACCGATCCCCCGATTTGACTTCTTGAGCCTTTACAAGCCGCAATTTTTTTGCATGCGGTGTACTGTTGTGACATCCTATAACTGTGCCAAGTACGCTCCGAATCGGTCTATAACCTGCTATAGCTCCCATATAAACCGATCTCCTGATTTGACTTCTTGAGTCCTTGGAAGCCTTCATTTTCATCCGATTTGGCTGAAAATTCGCACATAGTGTTTTTTATGACTTCCAACAACAGTGCCAAGTACGGTCCAAATCGGTCTGTAACATGATGTAGCTTCCATAGAAACCGAACTCCCGATTTGACTTTATGAACCCCCTACAAGCCGCAATTTTTGTCCGATTTGGTTGAAATTTTGCATGCGGTGTTCTGTTTCGATTTTCAACAACTGTGCCAAATGCGCTCTAAATTAGTCTATAAACTGATATTGCTCTCATGGAAATCGGTCTCTCGATCATCCTTGTTCGGTTCCTAGAAGCTTAAATTTTTGTTGGTTTGACAGAAGTTTGGTATGTAGTACAAAATTATGCCCTTCAACTAAATTTATTTGGTATGAATTTTTAGCCGAACCTAGCACGCTTTTGCTTGTTTCAATTGAAATGGCAAATCTTTCAAGTACGACTGTAATTGAAAAAAAAAACCATATTCAACGGTGTGTTGCTTAGCGATACCTCTTGGTAGAGAAGTTTTACTCGGCTGAATACCGCTGAATTTTTTGTGGTGGCCTGCCACTTAATGCTGGATGTAAAAAGCAACCTAACGATGACCCAATTAGAGCAACTTTTGGAAAAGACCAAACAAATAGCATTCCATTTCTTTTTTCTTTTTTTTTGTTTGGACAAACCTACAGGGCACTACTCGAATTCTTTGCAATAATGGAAAAGAAAAACTTTATTTAACAGCATAGCCTTCAACAAAACAAGGATGTGAAATATTTTCAAGCAGACAGCCACATTTTGCACTATCGCACACAAACGTATATTTTGTTTGTGTGCGATAGGGCCCGCCCTAAGCCCTGGCCTGGTGGCATGGCTGTTCGAGTATCGAGAAATTGCAACAATGACCAGGAATTGCAATCAAATAGGACGTAGCATTACAGCATACGTATATGCAGTTGTATTGTGCTATTGCTATCATCTGCAACATTCTTTGCCTGTGAACAACCATTTCGAACAAAGTGTATGCCTCACCACCACAGTGTTCTCGAGTTGTTTTCATCAAATAGGCAGGATGCAATGCACAAACTACTGCCTCCCAACCACCTCCCACTCAGTTACATACACACACACACGAAAGTGGCGCACACATAAAGCTTTCAATGTGCACAGCATTGCAGATAGGTCTGTCTGTCGTCCAGTGCTAGCTACCATGTTGTAATTTTGTTTTTCCTACATTGGGAATATTATTAAAGGAATTGTTTTACAATTGTTTTTTTTTTTTTCTTCTTTTTTGTTTTGTTTGCATTGAATGTGCAAAACAAAGTAAAACTTTCGATTTCCATTCAATCCACATTAAATGTCTGTCCGTCTGTCTGTCTGTCTATCTGTTGGAAAATAAGGCCAATGTGTTTGCTTGTAAAAGGAGATTACTGTACCAAATACAAAAAACGTTAAGAGGAAAAAGTTTGTCTGACATTTTTCCATGTGAAATTGAATTTTTGCAATTCCTAACTATTTTACCTAGAAAAAGTCATGCAAGTTTATCATAAAAGCATTTCATATATGAATATATAATGAAACTAATTGGAATTGTTTGAATTTTTTTTTGCAACAATTTTAAGGGTTAACTATAGAGCAAGGAAGCAAAATTGGTTATCGATAAACTCAATAAACTCAAACGGAGTTAAAAAAAGTTTTGCAGTAAAAGAGTAAAAATATTTTTAAAATTTCACAAATTGTTTTAGCTATGAGAGTGAATACAGCTTGAAACACACAAATCAGTAGGAACATGCTCAGAAACAAAAAAAACAGTAAGGCAAGGCTAAAGTCGGGCAGAACCGACTATATAATACGCTAGACTTACCCTACAATTATAAATTCGGGCAATAGATACATGTTTATGAGAGCTATATCTTAATGTGAACCGACTTTTTTCGAGCAGATCGTTCGAAAATTGAAGTAACTACGGTCATTTAAGTGCAAATCGGGCGATACATATATATGGGAGCTATATCCAAATCTGAACCGATTTTGATGAAATCTTGCGGAAGGGTTGAGATCAGTAACAAAACAACCTACGCCAAATTTTGTGCAGATCGGTTGAAAATTGTAGTAACTACGGCCATTTAAGTGCAAATCAGGCGATATATATATATATGGGAGCTATATCCAAATCTGAACCGATTTTAATTAAATCCTACAGATATGTTAGCATCAGTAACAAAACATTCCGTGCCAAATTTTGTGCAGATTGGTTGTAAATTATAGAAACTACGGCTATTTAAGTGCAAATCGGGCGATGTATATATATGGTAGCTATATCCAAATCTGAACCGATTTTGATAAAATCTGGCAGATATATTAAGATCAGTAACAAAACGATCCTTTCCAAATTTTGTGCAGCTCGGTTGAAAATTGTAGTATCTACGGCCATTTAAGTGCAAATCGGGCGATACATTTATATGGGAGCTATATTCAAATCTGAACCGATTTTGATAAAATCTGGCAGATATGTTAAGAACAGTAACAAAACGATCCTTTCCAAATTTTGTGCAGCTCGGTTGAAAATTGTAGTATTTAAGTTTAAATCGGGCGATACATTTATATGGGAGCTATATTCAAATCTGAACCGATTTTGATTAAATCTTGCAGATATGTTAAAATTAGTAACAAAACAATCCGTATCAAATTTTGTGCACATCGGTTGAAAATTGTAGTAACTACGGCTATTTAAGTGCAAATCGGGCGATGTATATATTGGGTTGCCCAAAAAGTAATTGCGGATTTTTTAAAAGAAAGTAAATGCATTTTTAATAAAACTTAGAATGAACTTTAATCAAATATACTTTTTTACACTTTTTTTCTAAAGCAAGCTAAAAGTAACAGCTGATAACTGACGGAAAAAAGAATGCAATTACAGAGTCACAAGCTGTAAAAAAAATGTCAACGCCGACTATATGAAAAATCCGCAATTACTTTTTGGGCAACCCAATATATGGAAGCTATATCCAAATCTGAACCGATTTTGATAAAATCTATGTTAACATCAGTAACAAAATAATTCGTGCAAAATCGTATGCAAATCGGTTGAGAATTATAGATGCTACGGCCATTTAAGTGGAAATCGTGCAATACATATATATGGGAGCTATATCCCAATCTGAACCGATTTTTTTCAAAATCAACAGAGATCTTCCTTCAGTCAAAATAGTGACATGTGCGAAATTTCGTGACGATTGGACAACAAATACGTTCTGTACCTTGATTACAAGAATATATGGACTCACAGACGGACAGGCGGGCATGGCTAAATCGAATCAGAAAGTGATTCTGAATCGATCTGCATTCTTATCAATGGGTCTAGCTCTTCTCCTTTTTAGCGTTGCAAAAAAAAAAAAAAATGCACAAATTTATCATACCCTGTACCACAGTGGTGGTGTAGGGTACAAAAACTACAAAAACTCTCTTTATACCCACCTCCATAGAATGCGCGTAAACTAATCTACACTCTAACAAATTTGTTATTCAAAACAACAAAAATGTTTGCCAAAACAGCAGTTTTATTTACCGCTGTTTTAGCAAACATAGGGCTGCTGTGTTAGCCAACTTTTCTGACTGCTATCTCAACTAACAAAATCTGTTGGAAGAGATGATTTTAATTTGTGGAATATTACTGTAAAGAATATGTGGCTGAGCTAGCTCGCATTTTTTGTTATTGTTCTACTAATGTGCACATGACTGGCATGGCCTTTTGTATCTGAATTTAAAGAAACAAGTAAAATCGTGCTAAGTTCGGCTGGGCTGAATCTTATATACCCTCCATCATGGATCGCATTTGGATCAAGTTCTTTACCCGGTGTATCTTTTTATGCTATTGGAGCTACATCAAGTTATGGTCCGATGCTTAAGTCCGACCTTAATCAAATGAATGTTGGAGACTATAGCAGAAGTCATTTTGTAAAATTTCAGCCAAAAGTAATAAGAATTGCGCCCTTTAGGGGCTGAGGAAGCAAAAAAAGGAGATCGGTTTAAAGGGGAGCTGTATTAGGCTATAAACCGATTCAGACCATATTCGACACGTATGTTGAAGGTCATGGGAGAAGCCGTTGTACAAAATTTCATCCAAATCACATAATAATTGGGCCCTATAGAGGCTCAAGAAGTCAAGATCCCAGATCGGTTTATATGGCAGCTATATCAGGTTATGGATCGTTTTGATCCATACTTAGCACAGTCAGATGATAATTACGCCTTCTAGAGGCTCAAAAAGTCGTTCAAAATTTCAGCCAAATCGTATAGGAATTGCGCCCTCTAGAGGCTCAAGAAGTCAAGATCCCAGATCTGTTTATATTGCAGCTATATGAGGTTATGGATCGATTTGATCCATACTCAGCACAGTTGTTTAAAGTCATAACAAAACACCTCATGCAAAATTTCAGCTAAATCGGATGATAATTACGCCTTCTAGAGGCTCAAAAGTCAAGATCCCAGATCAGTTTATATTGCAGCTTTCTCAGGTTATGGACCGATTTCAACCATACTTAGCACAATTGTTGGAAGTCACGACAAAACACGTCGTTCAAAATTTCAGCCAAATCGGAAATGAATTGCGCCCTCTAGAGGCTCAAGAAGTCAAGACCCCAGATCGGTTTTTATGGCAGCTATATCATGTTATGGACCGATTTCAACCATACTTAGCACAGTTGTTGGAAGTCACGACGAAACACGTCGTGCAAAATTTCAGCCAAATCGGATAGGAATTGCGCCCTCTAGAGGCTAAAGAAGTCGAGACCCAAGATCGGTTTATATGGCAGCTATATCAGGTTATGGACCGATTTGAACCATACTTATCACAGTTGTTGGAAGTCACGACGAAACACGTTGTGCAAAATTTCAGCCAAATGGGATAGGAATTGCTCCCCGTAGAGGCTCAAGAAGTCAAGATCCAAGATCGGTTTATAAGGCAGCTATATCAAAATAGGGAATTGCGCCCTCTAGAGGCTCAAGAAGTCAAGACCCCAGATCGGTTTTTATGGCAGCTATATCAGGTTATGGACCGATTTCAACCATACTTAGCACAGTTGTTGGAAGTCACGACGAAACACGTCGTGCAAAATTTCAGCCAAATCGGATAGGAATTGCGCCCTCTAGAGGCTAAAGAAGTCAAGACCCAAGATCGGTTTATATGGCAGCTATATCAGGTTATGGACCGATTTCAACCATACTTAGCACAATTGTTGGAAGTTATAACAAAACATGTCGCGCAAAATTCCAGCCAAATCGGATAAGAATTGCACCCTCTAGTGGCTCAAGTCAAGATCGGTTTGTATGACAGCTATATCAAAACATGTACCGATATAGCCTATTTACAATCCCTACTCACCTACATCTATAAGAAGTATTTGTGCAAAATTTCAAGCTGCTAGCTTCACTCCTTCGAAACTTAGCGTGCTTTCGACAGACAGACTGACGGACGGACATGGCTGATCAACATAAAATGTCATGACGATCAAAAATATATATAATTTATGGGGTCTGAGACGAATATTTCGAGGAGTTACAAACAGAATGTCGAAATACGTATACCCCCATCCTATGGTGGAGGGTATAAAAAGGTTATGGAAGGTATACATTCTGTGGTGATGGGGGATGGGGGTATACTAATCAAGTCATTCCATTTGTACCACCTTGAAATATTCATCTAAGACCCCTATATTCTTGATCGTCTCGACGTTCTGAGTTGATTGTGCGTCCGTCCGTCTGTTGAAATCACAATAACGGTCGAACGCGTAAAGCTAGCCGCCTGCATTTTTGCACAGATACTTACGATTAATGTAGGTCGTTGGGAATTGAAACTGGGCCATATAGGTTCACATTTAGATATAGCACCCATATAAACCGATCTCCCGATTTGACTTTTGAGCCCTTGCAAGCTGCTATTTTTGTTCGATTTGGCCAAAAGTTTGCATGTAGTATTCTGTTATGACTTCCAACAACTATGCCAAGTACGGTCCAACTCGGTCAACAACCTGATATAGCTCCCATATTAACCGATCTTCCGATTTGACTTCTTGAATCCTTACAAGCCCCAAATTTTTTCCGATTTGGCTGAATTTTTGCATGCGGTCTTCTATTACGACTTCCAACAATTCCAAATTTGACTTCCTGAGCCCTTCCAAGCCGCAATTATTGTTCGATTTGGCTGAAATTTTGTGTGCGCTCTTCTCATAGGTGTAGGTCGGTTGGGATTGTAAATGGGCCATATCGGTCCATGTTTTGATATAGCTGCTTTATAAACCGATCTTGGATCTTGACTTCTTGAGCCACTAGAGGGTGCAATTCTTATCCGATTTGGCTGAAATTTTGCACGACATGTTTTGTTATGATTTTCAACAACCGTGCTAAGTATGATTAAAATCGGTTCATAACCTATGATCGCTGTCATATAAACCGATCTGTGGTCTTGACTTCTTGAGCCTCTAGAGGGCGAAATTATTATCCGATTTGGCTGAAATTTTGCATGAGGTGTTTTGTTATGATTTCCAACAACTGTGCCAAGTACGGTCCAAATCGGTATAGAGCCTGATATAGCTCTGATATAAACTGGTCTGCCTATTTGACATGTTGAGCCCTTACACACGGCATGATCCTTCCAATTGTCACACAATTTTATAATAATCAGTATATTTTCTGTTGGGTTAATTAGTTGGTTATTAAAAGAAAAGCAAAAAACAAACCTTGGTACGTTTTGGAGAAATTCAATAATCCTTACCTGAAAGCAGAGAAAAAAGAAAGTTAAAAGAGAAAAATAGAATTAAAAGAAAATCAAAGTAGGATATACGAATTAACTAAGAGTAATGAAAGAAAATACAAGATAAGGGTAAACACTTTTCGTTTACACCAAATATAGCTATTTCGAGCGATTATTGCTAAAGATTCAGAGAGCAAGTAACAAGACGTTAAGTTCGGCCGGGCCGAACTTTGGATACCCACCACCTCGGGTATATATGTAAACCACCTTACGTCATAATCCGGTAAAAAATGCATAATTTATGCCCCCATAGCAGCATTATCGAAATATGGGCCGATTTGGACCAAATACTCATAAGTACAAGTCATTGTTCAATTGTGTCTAATTGTATCTAAAAATAAACCGATCTGAACCATATACGACACGGACGTCGAAAAACCTAACACAACTCACTGCCCAAAATTTCGGCGAAATCGGACAAAAAATGCGCCTTTTATGGGTCCAAAACCTTATATCGAGAGATCGGTCTATATGGCAGCTATATGCAAATCTGAACCGATCTGTGCCATATTGAAGAAAGATGTCGAAGGGCCTAACACAACTCATTGTCCTAAATTTCGGCGAAATCGGACAATAAATGCGCCCTTTATGGACCCCAACAGTTTAAATCGAGAGATCGGTCTATATGGCAGCTATATGCAAATCTGAACCGATCTGAGACAAACTTAAGAAAGATGTCGGCGAAATCGGACAATAAATGCGCCCTTTATGGGCCCCAACAGTTTAAATCGAGAGATCGGTCTATATGGCAGCTATATGCAGATCTGAACCGATCTGAGACAAACTGAAGAAAGATGTCGAAGGGCCTAACACAACTCATTGTTCTAAATTTCGGCGAAATCGGACAATAAATGCGCCCTTTATAGGCCCTACATTTTTTTAAATCGAGAGATCGGAGCTATATCCAAATCTAAACCGATCTGGGTCATATTGCATAAACATGTCGAGGGGCTTGACTTTACAAACTGCCCCAAATTTCGACGACATCGGACAATAAATGCGCTTTACAGGTCCAAAACCTTAAATCGAGAGATCGGTCTATATGGCAGCTATATTCAAATCTGGACCGATCTGGACAAAATTAAAGAAGGACGTCGAAGGGCCAAGCACATCTCACTGGCCCAACATTTTAAATCAATCGAGAGATCGGTCTATATGGCAGCTATATCCAAATCTAGATCGATCTGGGTCATATTGCATAAACAAGTCGAGGGGCTTGATTTAACTAACTGCGCCAAATTTCGACGACATCGGATTATAAATGCTTTTTTTACGGGTCCAAAACCGTAAATCGAGAGATCGGTCTATATGGCAGCTATATTCGAATCTGGACCGATCTGGACAAAATTAAAGAAGGACGTCGAAGGGCCAAGCACATCTCACTGTCCCAAATTTCGGCAACATCGGACAATAAATGCGCCCTTTTGGGGCCCAAAACCTTAAATCGAGAGATCGGTGTTTATGGCAGCTATATCCAAACTTGAACCGATCTGGTCCAAATTGAGGAAGGATATCGTAAGGCCTATCACAACTCACTGTCCCAAATTTCAACAAAATCGGATAATAAATGCGGCTTTTATGGGTCTAAGACCCTAAATCGGCGGATCGGTCTAACTGGGGGCTATATCAAGATATAGTCCGATATAGCCCATCATCGAACTTAACCTGCTTAAGGACAAACAAAAGAATCTGTGCAAAGTTTCAGCACAATATCTCTATTTTTAAAGACTGTAGCGTGATTTCAACAGACAGACGGACGGACATGGCTAGATCGTCTTAGATTTTTACGCTGATCAAGAATATCTATACTCTATGGGGTCGGAAATGGATATTTCGATGTGTTGCAAACGGAATGACAAAATGAATATACCCCCAATGTGGAAAGACGTGAGTGTGAGCGAATTGAGACGTACAGGAGTCAGAATGATGCCTGGAAATTCTACCAAAGAATTTGGTGCAGGCGCATCCGCCTGCAGAGACAAACAAGGAAATCTGGTAACTGACACAGATAGCATGCTGAGGATATGGAAAGAACATTTTACCCAACTGCTAGTGACCGACAATGGCGGCGAAGAGGATACCGCAGAACCAATAAGAATGAGGTCCAAGTAGCATTGACCCGACTGAAAAACAACAAGGCAGCAGGAGCCGACCGGTTACCCGCTGAACTATTTAAGACTGCAGGCGACACGCTGATAAGGCGTATGCATCAGCTTATCTGCGCAATCAGGCTAGAAGAACGCATATGCGATGATTGGAATCTCAGCATACTATGTCCCGTACACAAGAAAGCAGACAAGACGGAATGTGCCAACTACAGAGAAATAAGTCTCCTCCCCATCGCATACAAGATACTCTCGAGAGTACTGCGTGAAAGATTAAAACCTAAAGTCAATGCGATAATTGGGCCCTATCAATGCGGCTTTAGACCTGGTAAATCCACCCTGGACCAGATATTCACACTACGCCAAATCCTGGAAAAGACCCGAGAAGGAGAAATCAACACCTACCATCTCTTTGTGACTACAAAGCCGCCGTTCAAAGGTATTTCAAGCCATGCCTTAGTTTAGTATCCCTGCAAGATTAATAAGACTCTGCAAGATGACACTAGCTGATATGCGTTCCTCAGTAAGAATAGGAAAGAATCTCTCCGAACCATTTAATACCAAACGAGGTTTCAGACAAGGAGACAGCCTATCGTGTGATCTTGTTAATGTCCTGTTGTAGAAGATTATACGAGATGCAGATGTGAATAGATATGACACACGAATCACATGAGAACACATTTCCACTCGCCTATGCTGACGACATCGATAGCACAGGTCGGTCACCGGAAGTAGTAACTACAGCCTTTGAAAGAATCGAAAGAGAGTCAGTGAAAATGGGTCTGGCAGTAAAAGGAGATAAAACGAAATGGATGGTTTCAACTCCCAAAAAGCCTTGCATAGCCGAGCAGATAAAGAAAATGGAGAAAGTTGGGAACCACAACTTTGAGTAAGTCAGCAATTTTGTCCACCTCTGCACCGCCCTAACCGAAACGAATGAACCAGTTTTGAGATTAAGCGAAGAATAATACTGGCAAACAGATGCTACTTTGGACTAAGTAAGCTGTTTAGAAACAAGGACACCTCTCGACAGACAAAGATTACACTATACACGACACTGATACCACCCGTGCTGTTATATGGTTCTGAAGCATGGGTACTTGAGAAAGCAGATGAGGCAGTGCTTGAAGTATTTGAGAGAAAGATTCTTCGTAAAATATATGAACCAGTTTTGTGCTAATGGAGAATATAGGCGACGTATGAACCACGAGCTGTATGACGACGATAGCATTGTTGCACACATCAAAATACAACGGCTGCGTTGGCTAGGTTATGTTGTCAGAATGGATGAAGAAGCTCCAGCAAAGAAGTCTTTTGAAGGCAAACACGGTGGTACAAGCAAACCGGGAAGACCAAAAGCCCGATGGAAAGATCAAGTGGTGGGAGACACCTCGAAAGTTGGTGTCAGAGATTTTAGAATGAGCGCAGAAGATCGAGGCGCTATTCTACGTTCGGCTAGTGAAACAAATATTCTGTCATAGCCAATTAAAGTAAAGTACTAAAACAAATCGGGTGGTAATTGTTCTGGAGATTCTGGAGCCTGTGAAGACCAGTTTATATGGCAGCTACATCAGGTTATGGACCGATACTTGGCACAGTTGTTGGAAGTGATAACAAAACGACTAGTGCGACATTTGAGCGAAGTCGAATAAAAATTGTGCCCTCTAGAGTTTCAAGAAGTCAAAATCCGAGATCCGAGGTTTATATGGCATATACGTATAGGTCTCATCTAGGGTCCGTCTGTCCGTTAACATGCTAACAGACCTCTACTTAAAAGAAGTATTTGTGCAACATTTCATGCACGACAGACAGACAGACGGACGGACGGACATGGCTAAATCGACTTATGACGAAACCAGTACATCCCAATGCTATGGTGGAGGGTTTAAAAATTTTCAACGGGTTATCAGATTTGCTACACCTGTGAGGTATTTATTTAGCCGAGTAAACTTTTTTACTAAAATGGTATTGCTCTGCGACAAGCCGTTCAGACTCGGCAAACATGTATTGGACAGCACAGATTGATATGAGAAAAGTATCCCCACTCTTCCTTAATGGAATGTTCATGGGTTATGGGAGTTGAAATCCGTAGAAGTCATTGTGCAAGATTTCGGCTAAATTGGATAAGATTTGTGCCTTTTGTGGTCCCAAAAACTCTAACGCGGAGATCGGTGTAACCATAAATTTGTTCAGTTTACAGTGCCATGCGACCTAGAAGAATCGGAAGTATTTGTTCGAAAGTTAGTGAGCATTAATGCTGAAAGAACAGCACTAGATCACCTTAAACGCCAATTCAATCAAGAATATATACTACATATGTTGGCGGGTCAATATTTAAAGGCATTACACACAGCATAACGATTCATACGACTAAACCCCCGTACTATGGGGGTTTAGTCGTATGAAAAAGAAAATTGGTCCGAAAACACATAAAAGAAAACAAAGTTCCATGTCAGTTGCAAGAGCTCCTTCATCCTTATGAATTTTTTAAAGCTTAGCCATTGAGAGAATGGGTCATAAAATAAAAAAAAAACTATAGCTCTTGTTGGGCTACCATCGACATGTCATGTATCCAAAACCAAAAGAAAAAAACATTTAAAAAACGAAAGAAAAACACCAACACCGAAATTGCACATTCAAGCACTTATTCTGGCCGCTGAATACAGAATAAAAGTGGAAGAAAAAAAAAAACGACAACAAGTAAAAAGGTGTTAAGTTGGGTGGGGCCGAATCTTATATACCCTCCACCAACGATGACATTTGAGAAGTTCTTTGAATAGATTTTTCAAATACTTGAGAGATAGGTCTACAAATACAGGTGGACTGTACTTAACATAACTTTAAGAAAACATAAAAAAATATCACGTTTACATTTTCAATCCTAGAGGCTCAAGAAGTTAAATCGGACGATCGGTTTATATCGCAGCTATATCAGCTTACAATCCTATTCATCAGGTTATGAACCGATTTAGATCATCCTTGGCACAGTCGGAACAAAACACTTCGACAAAAAATGAGCCCTCTTCAGGCTCAAGAAGACAAAATCTTCGAGAGCTATCAGGCTATGAACCGATTTGAACCAAATTTAGCACAGTTGTTGGAAGAACAGAACAACCCATACGAAATTTCAGCCAAATCAGATAAGAATTGAACCCTCTAAAGGCTCAAGAAGTCAAGATCCGATATCGGTTTATATAGCAGATATATCAAAACATGGACCTATATGGCCCATAATAAATCCCAACCGACCTACACTAATAGGAAGAACAAAAATTGCAATTGCAAAATTTCAAGCATAATTTCCTTCGAAAGTCCGCGTGTTTTCGACAGACAGACAGACAGACGGACGGACGGACATGACTAAATCGACTCAGAATGTCAAGACAATAAAGAATATATATACTTTGTTGGGTCTCAGATCAATACTTTCTATGGTGGAGGGCATAAAAACACAAGTAAAGGGCGATTTTTTAGGTATTATCTTCTTGGCAACACTGGTTTAAACAGCTCACACACTTTTCTAGTTATGTTTCATTGTCAGACATCTTCAGATTTGTCTATAATTTAACCACAAATCATCTTACAAACGGACCACGCTTGCAAATTATTGAATTTTATTATCACAATGCGTGCGCTGTTAAGAAAGTTCCTCGCGCGCTTCGTCCATATTACGGCTAAGCTCTTTGTAGCTCAATGGGTATGTAAATAAGCATAATTGTGGTTTTTCGAGTGAAAATCAGACAGAAACAATGCAGGAATTACCAAAGCATCTAGAAAAAGTCACAGTTTGGTGCGGTTTATGGGCTGGTGCCATCAATGGACCGTACTTCTTCAAAGATTATACGAATCGTAACGTAACTTTGAAAGGTGAGAGCTACCGTTAGATGATATTCAACTTTTTTTTGCTCAGGAACTACCAATGCATCCAGAAAAAGTCACAGTTTGGTGCGGTTTATGGGCTGGTGCCATCAATGGACCGCACTTCTTCAAAGATGATGCGAATAGTAACGTAACTGTGAATGGGTAGAGCTACCATTAGATGATATCCAACTTGTTGTACCCACGACCATTGGATGGGGGGTAGACCAATCTAGTCATTCCGTTTGTAATACCTCGAAATATTTGTGTAAGACCCCATTAAGTATATATATTTTTGATCATCTTGACGCTCTGAGTCGATCTAGCCATATTCGTCCGCACGTCCGTCTGTCAAAATCATGATAGCGATCGAACGCGTAAAGCTAGCAACTTGAAATTTTGCATAGATACTAAATATTTCCATACGTCGTTGGGAATTGCAAATGGGCCATATCGGTTCAGATTTAGATATAGCTCCCATATAAACCGATCTCCCGATTTGACTTTTTGAGCCGCTGTAAGCCTCAATTTTCATCCGGTTTGGCTGAAATTTTGCACATAGTGTTTTGTTGTGACTTCCAACAACTGTGCCCAGTACGGTCTAAATCGGCCAAGAACCTGATATAGCTCCCTTATAGACAGATCTCCCGATTTGACTTCTTGAGCCCCTGAAAGCCGCAATTTTTGTCCAATTTGGCTGAAATTTTGCATATAGTGTTCCGTTATGACTTTCAACAACTATGCCAAGCACCATCCAAACCGGTCAAGAACCATATAAACCGATCTCCCGATTTGACTTCTTGAGCCCCTGGAAGCCTCAATATTCATCCGATTTGGACGAAATTTTGCAAATAGTGATCTGTTATGACTTCCAATAACTGTACAAAGTACGGTTCAAATCTGTGTCTAACCTGATATAGCTTCCATACAAGCCGATCTCCCGATTTGACTTCTTGAGCAAGTGGAAGCCTCAATTTTTATCCGATTTGGATGAAATTTTGCCTGAATAGCTCCCATATAAACCGATCTCCCGATTTGACTTCTTAGGCCCTGGAAGCTGCAATTTTTGTCCCATTTGGCTGAAGTTTTGCACATAGCAAATAGTGTTATATTATGACTTCCAATAACTGTGCCGAGAACGATCTGAATCGGTCTATAACCTGATATAGCTCCCATATAAACCGATCTTGCGATTTGATTTCTTGAGCCCCCCTAGAAGCCGCAATTTTTATCCGATTTTGCTGAAATTTTACACATAGTTCTCTGTTATGACTCTTAACCACTGTGCCAAGAACGGTCCACACACGTCTATAACCAGATATAGCTCCCATAATTTAGCAGAATCCATGGTAGTGGATTCCCAAGATTCGGCCCGGCCGAACTTAGCACAGTTTTACTTGTTTTTACTCAAAATGCAAAAGCTTGACTTGCATGACATGTGGTTTCAACAAGACGGTGTCACATGCCACACAGCATGCGCAACAATGGACTTATTGAGAGGCGAGATTGGTTAACATTTTATTTCACGTTCGGGTCCGGTCAATTGACCGCCTGGATCGTGCGATTTAACGCCTTTCGCCTATTTTTTGTCGGGCTATGTTAAAGCTCATGTCTATACAGACAAGCCCGCTTCAATTGACGCATTGAAAGAAATTTATTCATATTCGGCCGAAATGTTGGAAAGAGTATGCCAAAATTGGACTAAGCGGATGGACCATTTGAGGCGCACCTTTCGTCAAAATCCGGTGAAAATGCATACCTTATGCCCCATAGCAACTATATTGAAGTATGTTCCGATTTGGGCCAAATGGACAAAAATGGACATTTCGATGTGTTGCAAACTGAATGACCTATTGAATATACCCCCAATCTTAGGTGGTGTATATAAAAAATTAAGCACAAAACCTCCAAAAATATTTCAACAACACCATTTGAACTGAACTGTTAAGAACGAAACATACATTTCGAAGCCATTAGCAAGGGTTTATGGATAGCACAAGACACACAAAACCACATACAAAGCTGGTATTTGTTCTCACTCTCTCTCTCTCTCTGTATCATTTACACACATACACACACATGTAGCCAGAGTAAAACCAGCGTAAAATAATTAAAACAAACAGAAAATCCACAGGAGTGTAATTTGTACATGCGGTTATTGTTCGGACTATTTTTTTATGTATATTGCCAACCTCGAATGTCAAAAGTTGACATGTGTAATCACACATCCGGCCCCTCCCCCCCTTACCGCAAAACCATACTTTTGCACAGCAACAATAGCAATTACAAACACACACGCGCACACACAGACATATACATTGAAAACAAACATAATCAACTCAACAAAGAGCATGGATGAGAAAAAGGATTTTGTTTACAGCTAACACTAAACAGCTGGATTTTCCTTTCGCATGTTAAGGCAGCGCCCCCAAAAATATGCTACGAATTTTCTAACATAAATAAATCATGAAAGAATCGTGTTTTTGTTGTGGGTGTTTTTTTTTTCTATTGAAAGCCCACATGTTAGGCCTTCGTATCGATTGCTATGTAAACAATATCAGAAAGTTGAAAGAGTAACGAATGCCTAGGCATAATTTGATGAAAATGACTCCCAGGAGGGGTGTGTGTGAGTCATCTGTTTTGGAATTCATGAAATAAAGATGAACATATCGATTTTTGCAATAAAAACCATTCAATTACATATTGACAAATAACTGATGTTACAAGCACTTATTGACTTTAACAAGAAGTTTGATATTTTGGGATTACGATGGAATGTATAGTCTTAAAATAGAAAGTTTTTATATACACCACCATGGTATTGGGGTATACATATTAATTTTGCCATATATGTATGTTTAAATTACATGGCAATATTAAACTTTTGATGAAATTTTAAGTGATGAATAGATATTGATTTCAAAAGTTCATATCTTATGTGGGCTTTAGAAATCTTCTATTTTATATGGCTGGCCTTCATATAGACTACGACATACTATCAAGTTGCCGGTTTGAAGGGACAGAAGAGCTGATTTCTATTGAAGTTGAATTGATTGGACATTTTCAAATGAAAAATTCCAAACGAATATCCCATGAAGAATTCTCCTATATCAACAAATACTCTCGAAATTAAATGTATGGCCAGTGATAAGCATATCTCCAAAGAAAAAATTTTTTTATAGAAAATCAAAACAGAAATCATAGACAACACTGAACGGTGGGAAAGAATCGAAAGCTAGCACCAAATAAGCCATTTGAGAACGGTAGACATAACTCATTAATAGAGATAGGTTTCTACCGCGTAAATACCCAAAGCTTGGGTATTTATTGGGTAAATACTAGCTGTGCCAAATTTCATCGAAATAGAATGAACAAGTAAGAGCGTGCTAAGTTCGGCCGGGCTGAATCTTATATACCCTCCACCATGGTTGCATCTGTCGAGTTCTTTGCGCAGTGTCTGTTTTTAGGCAAACAAAGTATAATGAATAAGGACGGAGGAGCAGCTATATCAAGTTATAGTCCGATTCGGGGCTCAAGAGGCGAAATCGAGAGGTCGGTTTATATGGGAGCTGTATCAAGCTACAGATCGATTCTGGCCATGGGAAAAGCCATTGTACAAAATTTGTGCCAAATCGGACGAGAATTGCGCCCTCTAGAGGCACCAGAAGTCAAGACCCAAGATCAGGTTATATGATAGCTATATCAGGTTATAGACCGATGTGAACCATACTTCGCACACTTGTTGAAAGTGATATTAAAACACTATGTGCGAAATTTCAGTCAAATTGGACGAGAATTGCGCCCTCTAGAGGCTCAAGAAGTCAAGACCCAAGATCGGTTTATATGGCAGCTATATCAGGTTATGGACCGATAAGGACCATACTTCGCACAGTTGTTGGAAGTGATATCAAAACACTATGTTCAAAATTTGTGCCAAATCGGACGAGAATTGCGCCCTCTAGAGGCTCAAGAAGTCAAGACCCAAGGTCGGTTTATATGGCAGCTATATCAGGTTATGGACCGATTAGGACCATACTTCGCACAGTTGTTGGAAGTGATATCAAAACCCTATGTGCAAAATTTCAATCAAATCGGACGAGAATTGTGCCCTCTAGACGCTCAAGAAGTCAAGACCCAAGATCGGTTTCTATGGCAGCTATATCAAAACATGGATCGATCAGGCACATTAACAATTCCAACCGACCTACACTAATAAAACGTAATTGGGCAAAATTTCAAACGGCTAGCTCTACTTCTTAAAAAGTTAGCGTGCTTTCGACAGACAGACGTACGGACGGACATGGCTAGTTCGACTTAAAATGTCAAGACGATCAAGAATCATTTCAGTCAGTCCATTGAGACGCCGGGCGGCATCGGCTATTGCACAACTACCGAGTGCCTATAATTCTCGATATGACAAGGGGAGTTATTGACACCTTTAAATAACCAATGGCCATCCTGTTCCCGTGGTTATGCCTTTGGACCAAAACGAGCTTGCTCATCTACAGGAGCTTGACGAGGATCGTCACCTCCAACTGAAAATGTGGCTACAACAACAGTACCGGGTGGACCCGGTCCTTAGAGACTGGATAAACCATATGCTAAGGAACAAGTGGATAAATAGTGTATCCCATGACATAAATATAAGGGAGAAAGTGGGACAAGGTACGCCACAGGGGGCATTTTATCGCCCCTCCTATGTGTGACCACCATAGATGACCTATTACGGATGATGACTGTGTTGTTGTTGTCTTGGCATAGGCGGAGCGATGAGGACCACGCCCACTAGGGCACTGGAGACTATTCTAGCTAACCGACCCATTGACATACAGACTAAGTGTGAGGCAGCCACTGCGGCTATGAGACTCAAGGCGATGGGAGAATGTATTGAGGATGGGAGCAGATCATACCATCGCGGTATAATCGAGGCGACTATGGGAAATCTGGAAGGAAGGGAAGAGGTTTTCGATCGGATACTTGAGATGAACCTTGAGGTCGAGTGCGAGGCACTGCTGCCAGCGGCACAGTTTTGGATTGACGGGACCCTTGTATTGCCATCTGAAAGATCATGTTACACGGATGGATCAAAGCTAGAGGACGAAGTGGGCCTGGGGGTCTACATTCAGAACCCAGGAAGTGAGATTTGACTTAGACTGCCTGCAGGACCGCATTATGGTCAGGCGATCACGGAATGCGTGAGGTGGTGTGGTGCTAACGCGAGGACGTCTAATGTGAACACCTTTGGGAACAGTAAAATTGCCATAAAGGCAATAACAACCAGGACGGTGAGGTCAGTGTAAGAAGGAGATCAACGCCTTCTTTGAGGATGGCAAAATCCGCATCGTTTGGGTGCCGGGCCATAATGGAGTAACTGGGAATGAAAGGACAGACGATTTGGCGGTGAAGGCCAGATGAGTGCTGTCAATAAACCTGGTTTACCCGAAGTCTTTCGGGTTGACGCAGTCCGGGAACAACAAAACGGTCGGTAGGACGTCGAAAAACCTATCGGGGTATCCAGATGCTAAGACCGGGTATCCAGATCCAAAATCGACAATTCTGCTTATTTACCTACCCATTGAGCCAAAAATGAGCTTCGTCGCTGAACACAATTGTTTGATAAAAAAGTGGATCTTCGACCAACTTTCCAAGAGCCCATTCACCAAAAATTCTCCGTGACGGTAGGTCGTTCAGCTTCAATTCTTGCACCAGCTGTATTTTGAAAGGCTTCACACCTAAATCCTTCCACAAGAAATTGAGCTGTTTACCCCAGTGTTGCCTAAAAGATAATAGGTAAAGAAACACCCTTTAGATGTTCTTGTTTTGAAATGTCCTTGTAATGTTCGGCTTGTGGAAGAGTCTGCTGTAACCCTTATTATAGAACCCAGAACCTATGCAAGTTGTATTTATTTTATCGAGCTGTCTGTTTGTAACATACTCGTATTCTTTAAAAAAAAAGTTTTATAAGAGTTTAACTCAGTTCTTCTTGATGGCCAAATTTTGGTCAAAAGCAAATCTAAAACAACACAATAATGTCTACTTTACATGCTAAGACCCTTTTAAGCAACATTTCATATTTCTTCAATTTCATAAAACATACAACCCGCATGCAATGCGGAGCAAGGAAAAAAACTAACTGCTGATTCATTATTATTTCAAAATGTATACCATTTGCCAAACCTGTTGATGAATGGTTGAAAAATAATGAATTCTTAATGAACTGGTGGTGGCTTCAAGGCTTACTCACTGCAATACAGAGATTTATGCACACATATATGTGTTTGGAGCGTCATTCAACAGTCGACGCCTTAAAACATGCCAGCATTTTTTCTTCAAACTACCAGCAACAACAAAAAAATTTTGAATGTGGAACAGCTGAAAATATATGAGCACAACGTCTGCTTTCATCTGCACGAGAAAAAGCATTTGTGTTGCAAAGAAAACATTTCATATTAATGCAATTTAAACCTAGGGCAAACTGCACACTGCACACATTTTCTCTGGCACACCAACAAAATGAATATGAGCAGCAATCTGAGAAGAAATCATAATAAATTAGTTAATATTCAAATAGCATTTAATAATGAAAATCTCACATGAATTTGTGTAAAAAAGCAATGGTATGCATAAACAAATGCTGGCGCTATTGAAAAATGAAGCATGCTTTAGGGGTATTTGCCAAAGATATGATACTATTGCATAACTTAGGGGGTTTCATGTGGCTGCATAGATATTTAATTAATTTAAAGTTTTCGACAGCTTCAAAAACATATAAAACTTAAACATTTGCATATAAGGGTTATTGGAAAATGTTGCATAACATTAGGCAATATGGCTTAGTATAAAAAGGGCCTAATTCAATTTTGTACGTTTTTCATTTATTCTGTAAGTCAGATGCATTTTCCCTCAAAATTTTGTTGTGTTTATTGTACCACTCGGCATCCTTGCCGAGTTTGATTCAAAATTGGACCGTTTTTTGATATAGCTGCTATTAGTTCATAAATGATTAATTTTGTTTCACCGGATTCTGATGAAAGGTGGTTAACATACATACTCGAGATAGTGGGTAGGCAAAGTTCGACCCGACCGAAAGTAATGCCTTTTTATAGCCACCATATTCACTTCATCATTTAGTTTGCAACGCATCGAAATATCCATTTCCGACCCTATAAAGTATATATATTCTTGATCAGCGTAAAAATCTAAGAAAAATCTAGCCATGTCCGTCCGTCTGTCTGTTTAAAACCAAGCTACAGTCCTTAAATATAGAGATATTGAGCTGAAACTTTGCACAGATTCTCTTTATGCCCATAAGTTCGAACATGGGCTATATCGGACTATATCTTGATATAGACCCCATATAAACCGATCCGCCGATTTAGGGTCTTAGGCCCATAAAAGCCACATTTATTATCCGATTTTGCTGAAATTTGGGACAGTGACTTGTGTTAGGCCCTTCGACATTCTTCTTAAATTTGGGCCAGATCGGTTCAGATTTGCATGTAGCTGCCATATAGAACGATCTCTCGATTTAAGGTTTTGGGCCCATAAAAGGTGCATTTATTGTTCGATTTCTCCGAAATTTGGAACAATGAGTTGTGTTAGGGCCTTCGACATCCTTCTTCAATTTTGCCCAGATCGGTCCAGATTTGGATATAGCTGCCATATTGACCTATCTCTCGATTTAAGTTTTGGTCCCATAAAAGGCGCATTTATTGTCCGATGTAGCCGAAATTTGGATATATTTGCCATATAGACCGATTTTTCGACTTAAGGCTTTGGTCCCTTAAAAGGCGCATTTATTATCCTATCTCGCCGAAATTTGAGACAGTGAGTCATGTTAGGCTCCTCGACATCTTCCTGAAATATGGCACAGATCGGTTAAGACTTGGATATAGCTGTCATATAGACCGATCTCTCAATTTAAGGTCTTGGGTCCATAAAAGGCGCATTTATTGTCCAATTTCAACGAAATTTGGGACAGTGAGTTGTGTTGGGGCCTTCGACACCCTTCTTCAATTTGGCCCAGATCGGTCCAGATTTGGATATAGCTGCCATATAGACCGATTTCTCGATTTAAGGTTTTCGGCTCATAAAAGGTGCATTTATTGTCCAATTTCACCGAAATTTGGGATAGTGAGTTGTGTTAGGTCCTTCACCATTCTTCCTTAATTTGGCTTTGATCGGTCCAGATTTGGATATAGCTGCCATATAGACCGATTTTTCGATTTAAGGCTTTGGCCCCTTAAAAGGCGCATTTATTATCCTATCTCACCGAAGTTTGAGACAGTGAGTTATGTTAGGCTCTTCGACAACTTTCTGTAATTTGGCACAGATCGGTCAAGACAAGGTCTTGAGCAGATAAAAGGCGCATTTATTTTCCAATTTCGCCGAAATTTCGGACAGTGAGTTGGGTTAGACCCTTCGACATCCCTTGTCAATTTGGCCTAGATCGGTTCAGATTTGGATATAGCTGCCATACAGACCGATTTCTCGATTTAAGGTTTTCGGCCCATAAAAGGTGCATTTATTGTCCGATGTTGCCGAAATTTGGGACAATGAGTTATGTTATGCCCCTCGACATTTTCCTGGAATATGGCACAGATCGGCCCAGATTTGGATATAGCTGCCATATAGACCGACCTTTCGATTTAAGGTTTTTGGCCCATAAAAGGAGCATTTGTTTTCTGATTTCGCCGAAATTTGGGACAGTGAGTTATGTTAGGCCTCTCGACATCTTCCTGGAATATGGCACAGATCGGTCAAGACTTGGATATAGCTGCCATATAGACCGATTTCTCGATTTAAGGTCTTGGGCCCCTTAAAAGGCGCATTTATTATCATATCTCGCCGAAATTTGAGACCGTGGGTTATGTTAGGCTCTTCCACAACTTTCTGCAATTTTGCCCAAATCGGTTCAGATTTGGATATAACTGCCATATAGACCGATCTCCCGATTTAAAGTCTTGGTCCCATAAAAGGCACAATTTGACACAGTGGCTTATGTTAGGCTTTTCGACATCCGTGTCATATATGGTTCAGAACGGTCTATATTTGGATATGCCTACCAAAAAGGCCAATATTTTGTTCTACAATATTGAACAATGACTTGTACTTATTAGACCTCTTAATATCAGTGTCGAATTTTGTCCAAATCGGACCATATTTCGATAAAGCTGCTGTGTGGGTATAAATTATGCATTTTTCACCGAATCATGACAAAAGGTGGTTTACACATATACTCGAGGCAGTGGGTAGTCTGGGCCCGACCGAACATAATGAATTTTTACTTGTTATCGTTCTACGGGTGAAGTCGTGGCACATATGTAGCTCACTACCTTTAACGGATGTTAAAGATTGCTACCCCGGACACACCCTGGAGACAATTTTGTCCACATTTAAGATGAAGGAGGACCAAGATAAGCCTTGATTTTGCCAAGCTAAAACCAATTAGAACCGTTGCTTGGTTTCCAACATCCCCAAGTCACCAAATTCATCATTTATTTGTGGGAAATAAATTTAAATTGGCATACTTTCATTTTTATATTTACATTGCCTAAAGGTATGCAACATATTCCTATTAAACTCTAAATGCAAATATTAATTTTTATATGTTGGCAATTTTTTTTGTGGCAATGGTAAACATTCAACAAATCAAATTCAATCTAGTAGCACTAATATTTCTAAATTAAGCCTAAAAATGTGCTTCGAAAATATACGTATGCTGAGGCTACATGCAGATGTGTTTGCATTGAATTGAAGCACTCTTCAAAAAATAAGTCTATAAATGCCATATGCCATAAACTGGAATTTTTGTTTTAGAGTTACTTTATGAAGCATTTATTTGTTGAGAGGGTTTCAAAAAGGCCTTACTTTCATAGATCGGTGGCCCAATATAAAAGAGTCTAACCTAATTTTTTGAATTTATTCGAAAATCCCTACAAAAAAGTCCGCTTGTAGTCTACAATATCTCCACTGGGCTCAGAGATATTCGACTCCAATTTTTTTGGTGCAATTGTGACCAAAATTTGCTTGGTATTTTGCAATTTGTGAAGGCATTTGTGGTTCGATCTTCATTTTTATGCATGATTTGGACTCGACTACAACGAATTTGCCGCGACAAGTATCCTTATCTGATTATTCAGTTAAAAGTTATATAGTTTGGAAGGCAAAAAATGTGAAAAAGTCTATTTTTTGCGTTTTTTATTAAAAGAAAGAATTCTCCATGAGCGTCTTAAGGGATGTCGGATGTCGAAAAGCCAAACATAAGTCACCGTGTCAAATTTCAGTAAAATCGGATTATAAATGTGCCTTTTATGGAACCATGACTTTCAATCGAGAGATCGGTGTATATGACAGCTATATCCAAATCTGAACCGATCTGGGGCAAATTCAAGAGGGATGTCGACTGGCCTAACAAACCTCACTGTACCAAATTTCGGCGAAATCGGACAATAAATGTGCCTTTTATGGGCCCAAAACCTTAAATCGAGAGATCGGTCTATATGGCAGCTATATGCAAATCTGAACCGATCTGGGCCAAATTGCAGAAGGATGTCGACGTACCTAACACAACTCACTGTCCCAAATTTCGACAAAATCGGAAAATAAATGCGCCTTTTATGGGTCCAAACCCTTATATCGAGAGATCAGTATAAGACCTTAAATTGGCGGATCGTTTTATATCTCAAGATATAGTCTGATATAGCCCATCTACGAACTTAGCCTGCTTATGGACAAAAAAAAGAATCCGTACAAAGTTTCAGCGCAATATCTCTATTTTTAAAGACTGTAGCCTGATTTCAAAAGACAGACGGACGGACAGGGCTAGATCGTCTTAGATTTTTACGCTGATCAAGAATAAATATACTTTATAGGGTCGGAAATGGATATTTCAATGTGTTGCAAACGGAATGACAAAATGAATATACGAACATTCTTCTGTGGTGGGTATAAAAATTGGAAAAACCCGAGTTCAAAATTTCCAAAGCCCACGTCCCCCAAAAGGGTAAATGTTTTTATACCCACCACCATAGGATGGGGGTATACTAATCTATCCATTCCCCGTTTGTAACACCTCGAAATATTGATCTAGGAACCCATGAAGTATATATATCCCTGATCACCTCGACATCCTAAGTCGATCAAGCCATGTCCGTCCGTCCATCTGTCGAAATCACGATAGCGGTCGAACGCGTAAAGCTAGCAGCTTGAAATTTTGCACACATACTTAATATTGATGTAGGTCGTCGGGGATTGCAAATGGACCATATCGGTTTAGATTTGGAAATAGCTCCCATATGAACCAATCTCTCGATTTGACTTCTTGAGCCCCTGAAAGCCTCAATTCCGATTTGGCTGAAATTTTGCACATGGTGTTCTGTTATGACTTCCCACCACTATGCCAAGTACCGTTCAAAGCAGTAAAGAATCTGATGTAGCTAGCATATAATCCGATCTCCCGATTTGTCTTCTTGAGCCCCTGGAGCCGAAATTTTCGCCCGATTTGGCTAAATTTTTCATGCGGTGTTCTGTTACGACTTTCAACAATTGTGCTAAGTACCGTTCAAATCGGTCAAGAACCTAATATAGCTCCCATATAGACCGATCTCCCGATTTGACATCTTGAGCCCCAGGAAGCCCCAATTTTTGTCCGATTTGGCAGAAATTTTGCAAGCAACTTTTGTCCGATTTGGCTGAAACTTTGCATATAGTTTTCTATTATGACTTTCAACAACTGTGGCAAGTACGGTCGAAAAGGTCTATAACCTGATATAGCTCCCATATAAATCGATCTCCCGATTTCACTTCTTGAGCCCCTGGAAGCCCCAATTTTTGTCCGATATGGCTGAAACGGTGTTCTGTTATGACTTCCAACAACTGTGTGAAGTACGGTTCAAATCGATCTGTAATCTAATATAGCTACCATATAAACCGATCTCCCGATTTGACGTCTTGAGCACCTGGAAGCCTCAATTTTCATCTGATTTGGCTGAAACTTTGCACCAAGTGTTCTGTTATGACTCTCAACAATAACCTTATAATATTTGTAGCATCTACAACAAATTAAAAAAAAGACCGATTTTCGAAACCATTTTTGCTTGAAAGGGGTATTTTGGGGATTTTTGTAAGAAAATGCGGGCAGAATTTATTTTTGGTTTTTTAAGGACCACTTCTGCAGCATTTTCGCCAAGGCTGAAACTTTTATAACGATGATCGGAGAAGCTGTGGTCACCCAACACTTCCCAGTCTAATATCCTTCCATTGACATTCTCTGATACAAAGGATACATCAACAACATACAAGAGGCAGGAGGTACGCCTGTTCCTGTTAATAAAGTTTGTTTAATTTTTTTTTAACAAATTGCCAGAAAGTAACTTATAATATATTTAATAAGCAGCACATCCCTTTCGTTGATATCCTAACTTCCCTTATATGTAATGATGTGCATTTGCATTACTTCCTAAAATGAGGTATTTTTTCCCAGCAGAAGCGGCTTCAACCAGCACCGTAAGGCTTGAAGACGGCATCTCTGACATAGTGTGCCACTCAGAAATGCCGCCTTTAGTGCATACTTTTAGCACATGTATTGAAAAAATAGAATATAGAAAATTTTTCAATTATGAAAATTTGCCCATGAGCATTCCATTAAGGCCCGTGTTCCTCAATTATGAAATTATATCTTAGGATATTTGCGATTTGGCAGTGATTTACCCCAAAATTTGCAAAGAAAACCAAAAAAAAAAGTAATATTTGCTCAAAAAGACTTTTTGAAAACTATTGCATACTTCTAGGCAGTTTCGTTTATTTCTCAAAATCAAAGCATACAAAGCATGTTATCCTAATGAATTATTAAAATCATTATTAAATATTCCAAAAATAAAGCTACTTTTTCATGCAAAACACATTCTTTTGTATGCACTCAATGTCTGTGTAAATGATGGTCATTTATCGACAGTCTTTGACATGCCCCAAGAAAACAAATCGGATCATTTGTTTCCTCTGGAGTGAAACAACAATCAAATGATAGAATTTTTTTGCGTCGCCATTTCCGTTTCAACGATATCATAAAATTTGGCTATCGTCTTTGTTGTTTATGGATTGTCATAAAATATTCACAGTGATTCACATGATAAACGTTGACATACGTGTCTGTTGCCTATTTGGACATGCCAAATGCCAAATATTTTGAGACATCAGTAACTCAACAAATTGTCCAATATATTGAAGCTTCATTGCATGAATGTGAGCCTTACAATACAAATGCCAACACCAAACAAAACCAACAAAATTATGGCATTGATTGTTTGTTGTGGTTGGTAAAAACCAGCAGTAGCGAGGGGGGTCTACAAGCAATTATATCACATCATGCTCATAATTCATTGTTTTTTTTATTATTTTTTTAACTGGCATTTGTAATTTATCGGATAAAATATAGATGTATTTTTGATGTTAAATCGTTTTATAAAATAGATTTTCACACGTGACCACGTTGATATTGTCCTTTGGATATCGAGAGACCATCATGGCTGTTAGCGGTTATGCTAATGTTGTGGTAAATGAAACAGTCGTTTCTTTTACGGATCGATTTTATTGGATGTCGTGCCAACACCACTTCACCTCACGGCCTATAACCATTAAAGAAAATGGGGAAAAAGGAAAATCATAACGATTTCTGATTTAGAATTATATCGCTTTATGGCTGCGAAAGGAACAGTGGGACAGACAGCTACAAAATGAAACAGTGACAATAAAGACTTGGCACACAACAAGTAGATACTCAGATAGGCATAGAACGGTGCTCCAGGGATGCACATATATGAGGATAGGTGCTTGCTGCCTATTTACACCGACCTCCATAGCATAGGGGGTTTAGTCATTTAGTCATTTCGTTCGCAACACATTGAAATAACCATTTGTGAACCTACAAGGTAGGTAGGCCATCTTCGAGATCTGGCGTTTTTGAAAATAAAGTAAGGGGAGGGTCCGCCCATTTAAGTTTTGATGTTAGATCTTCCTTAATCCCTTGGTTTTGGTGGTGGATTGGAGTGGCCAAAGCCTTTGCCCCGAAAGTGGATATCACATTCATACTCTGCTCCCAAAATCCACATTTGAGCTACATATTGCTATAGTTGGTATATATGTTGAGGTGGGGCGTCCCTGAAACACTTGGCCATAAAAACAAATATCAGATTTGAGCCACTTTTTACCATATACCATGAGGCGGCCACCCATGCACTTAGCTCTGTCTGAAAAATATCAGCATCGTGCTCTTATCTCAGGGGTTGGTTTAGGGGGAGTTTATGGGGTGATATGACCATAGTAGGTAAACATGGTCGGATTGAAGGGAGTTTAGGGAGCGGAATAATATCAGCATCGTTCAAGAGAAACATTTGAACATTTTGAAGGTGGCGATCAAGATATTCAGGGCTATGGGTCTTATTGAGATACACACTAATTAATTTTTTTTTTGTATTGGTTGTCTACATTCACATTGCGCCTCAAACACTAAATAATAAATTTCTATTGGGTTGACCAAAAAGTAATTGCGGATTTTTTAAAAGAAAGTAAATGCATTTTTAATAAAACATAGAATGAACTTTAATCAAATATACTTTTTTTACACTTTTTTTCTAAAGCAAGCTAAAAGTAACAGCTGATAACTGACAGAAGAAAGCATGCAATTACAGAGTCACAAGCAAAAAAATTTGTCAACGCCGACTATATGAAAAATCCGCAATTACTTTTTGGGCAACCCAATATATCAGCTGTTTACTCTACTTTTAAATACCTTTCATTTGGTATCCATATTGTCGCAATCGGTAAATATGTCCTGCTGGGTGGTATTGGGAGGCCCCTCAGCCAACAAGAAATAAATTTCTATGTCAAATTTGTACTCCTCTTTTGAATATCATTTTCTTGATACACATATTGCCCAGAGCGATAAGTGTTCTGTTGGGTGGTATTTTTGAGGGTGGGGGACCAGAACACCAGAACACTACATTCAAAATTTCAGCCAAATCGGACAAAAATTGAGGCTTGTAAGGACTAAAGATGTCAAAACGGGAGATCGGTTTATATAGGAGCTATATCAGGTTATAGACCGATTATGAGCGTACTTGGCACAGTTGTTGGAAGTCATAACAGAACACTACATGCAAAATTTTTGCCAAAATCGGACAAATTTTGCGGCTTTCAGGTGTCAAATCGGTAGATCGGGTTATATGGGAGCTATATCAGGTTAAAGACCGATTCGGACCGTACTTGGCACAGTTGTTGGAAGTCATAACAGAACACTATATTCCAGCCAAGTCGAACAAAAATTGAGGCTTGTAAGGACTCAAGAAGACAAATCGGGAGATCGGTTTATATGGAAGCTATATCAGGTTATAGACCGATTCGGACCGTACTTGGCGCAGTTGTTGGAAGTCATAACAGAACACTTCATACAATTTGTCAGCCAAATTGGACAAATATGTCGGCTTGCAAAGGCTCAAGAAGTCAAATCGGGATATCGGTTTATATGGGAGCTATATCTAACTCTGAACCGATATGGCCCATTTGCAATCCCCAAAGACCTACTTCAATATTAAGTATCTGTGCAAAATTTCATGCGGCTAGATTTACGCGTTCGACCGCTATCGTCATTTCGACAGAGGGACGGACGGACATGGCTAGATTGAATCTATACACTATATGGGGCCTTAGATGAATATTTCGACATGTTACAAACGGAATGACTAGATTAGTATACCCCCATCCTATGGTGGTGGGTATAAAAAAGTCACGCACAAACCACCAAATTAGTTTTTGTGGAATTTTTTAAATCGTTTCGTGCGCGAGGTCTTTTTAGGAATTACCTTCTTTGTCAGATTTTAACTAATCTTAAGTAGAAGCTCATCAAAATATGAAACAGGGATATGAGGTTGTAAAAAAGTCATCACCCTAATACATATAGTCCTCATATAAACTGATCTCCGCACTTGACTTCCTGAGCTTCTAGAAGCATTAGTTTTTGCCCGATTTGACTGATATTTGGTATCTGAAGTGGACTTGTGTCCGCCAATACTACCCCAATAGCTTATAAATAGATAAAGGCCCCTTCAAAACTGATACCCCGCTATGACTTCTGCGACACCATAGAAGCCTCTATCAAAATAATGCAAATGCAAACTGAGTTAATAAGAATCATTTTTAGCGAAATCCATGATGGTGGGTGGGTAGCCAGATTAAACCAGCCCAAACTTAACACCCTTTTACTTGTTTTCATTAAAATGTAAACAATTCCATTTGTAAACCACCAATGTTGAACATTTCAAATTATTTGCGGTGGTTAATTTAAAACCCCCTTTGGCTTTTTGCCAAACTCTTTTTTCAAGTTTCTTCCCAACCACTGTGTGTATTGTTATGGGAAAAAAAGAAGAAAAAAAAAAAACTATAAAAGGGACATGCAAACAATAAATATTTATATTTTTTATTTGTTGGTTATAATTTTTGTCGTTATTTTCTGTTATGAACGACACTAACGACTGCCTGGCGGGCGGCGACTACAGCAAATGTGCTGCTGCTGCTGGTTGTATGAGGAGAGGGGCGCATTATGTGCGTGCGTGCGTGCTTCAGTCAAATTATTCCTTTTATTATTAGTTGCCCTTTCTTGCCACCTCTGCAAGGCGAGAGAGGAGGTAAGGGAATTTTGGTTAGTTAGCCGCTTCCTGGCATTACTGAAATGCATAATTTCTCGATTTGTTTGGCAATGGGAGGCATTGTTAGATATGTGTGTATGTGTGTGTGTGTGTGTGTGTGTATAATCCACCTCTCTATCTCCATCTCGCTCCCACTTCTTTGCCTACGCCTCTACATGACTACTGGCTGTTGTGTGGGTTAACAAATTTGTTTGCTTTAGCCGATATTATCATCGTCCCTGGTGTTTGTTGTGTCATGGCTGTTAATTTATACCTTTTTACGCTTTTATGACTGTTACACATTTTTTTATTGATGTAACTTGCTGCTGTTTCTGTTTTTCTCACTCCCCGGCAAACATTTAAAGTTATGGCCGAGATATGCTGAGATTTCTTTTGGTAGCCGACTTACGAACACGTCCCAAAAGTAGGCAACGTTTTGTG